>NC_059287.1:17162633-17182633 GCF_017591435.1 Portunus trituberculatus | reverse complement strand
GAAGAAAACCTCCTATACATTTTTACTTTCCAATATTTTACCCTTACGTTTAACTGAAAAGAAAACTCAAAATGCAGAAAAATGGGAAGAAGAAATATGAAAAGAAAAGAATACCAAGAAAATATAGAAGAGATGCAGAAAGGTACAAAAAGAAAAGATAGAGAAGAAACATAAGAAAAAACACACAGATGATAAAACTAAACAAACAAAACCATGAAAATAAGGAAAAGACACCAACGAAAAAGGGAAACACTGAATAAACGTTTCCTTTTCACAAATTCAGAGAGAGAGAGAGAGAGAGAGAGAGAGAGAGAGAGAGAGAGAGAGAGAGAGAGAGAGAGAGAGAGAGAGAGAGAAATAGACAAGGAATGAGTGAGTGAGTGAGTGAGAGAGTGAGAGCCGTTGCGTCCCACCATCATGAGACTGACCTTGCTGGCAATAAGGACGCGGTACATCATTCATGGCCACATCTGTCTTGCCAAAACAATACGCAAACCCACAAGTATTATCATCATACTCGTCCCTCGAACCCACGGCGGGGGGCCACGAGGAGGAGGAGGAGGAGGAGGAGGAGGAGGAGGAGGAGGAGGAGGAGGAGGAGGAGGAGGAGGAGGTGCAGAGTAAGGAGGAGGAAGTCGGAGGTGACAAAAAAAGTAGCTCCAGTGGCCAGAATTATTGGAGGGACATGTGATGCTGTGGATCTATCTTGGAAATTAGGCGATTTTGGTGATATGGCGCCTGAATATGCGATGAGGCGTGGCTGCGGACCTCCCACTGCTGCTCGACGCTTGCTACAACCTCCTCGCTTTACATAACGCTTCCTGCATGTGTGTACGCGAAATGCTTCTAACACACCAGTCCAGCCAGGAATCCACGCTCTGGTGACTCGCGCAGTGCTGGACAGTGTGGAGCCTTCATCAAATCACGTCCTGTTAGTCAGACTATAACAAATATGGATGTAATTGCAGCGCATCAGGAATAAGTTGATTTTAATTCCTCAAGAGGCTGAAAAAAAAAAAAAATTATCACCCTCAACTCATTAAAATCCAGCAGTGATATTTGAAATAAATATTAAACTGTAACTGCATTAAACTGGACGGATTAAAACTCATAAAGCGAGACCACTGCATGACTTTTTTCTCTCTCTTTTTGATAATTCTGTAAGCTTTTTTTTTCTTTTTGTGTGAGGTGAAGGCGGATGAAGAATTGCATGCGTGTCTGCGGGGGCGGCGCCGGGGAGACCAAGACTTAAGATACAAAAAGCTACACAAGTTCTGTCTTGGAGGATGCGAGGGGTTGGTATTCAGGTTAAAGGGAGGGAGAGGTGTAGGGGGAAAGGTGAAGAAGAGAGACAGGTGTAAAGGGACAGGTGTAGAAGGACAGGTGTAGAGAGACAGGTGAAGAGGAACGGGTGAAGATGGACAGGTGTAAAGGGACAGGAGTAGAGGGACGCGAACCATGGACCAAGATGCACAGGAGAGTACCATAGAACATTGCCAGAAATCCATCTTCGTTTCACCATCACATCTCTAGCAATGAAAAAGAAAAAAACAATAAAAACAATACCCAGAACACACACACACACACACACACACACACACACACACACACACACACACACACACACACACACACAAGTGATAGCAATAAAATGAAATAGAAAGAAGGGAAGTAATCTCAGGGTAATGTTTCAAAATGATATACCGGAGAGGTGAAGATAGAAATGGGTCAGTGTCCCTCTCCCTCTCTCCCTCTGTCACACATCCGTCGCCGGGGAGATAAGATGACACGCTGACACTTAGACGAGATGAGATACAGAGGAAATCTTGCTCCTCATTTATGATAACGAGTGTCCAGGAATAATTGGAGGCAAACACGAATAAGAATAAATTTCCTTTAGGCGATAAATAACGCTAGAGAGAGAGAGAGAGAGAGAGAGAGAGAGAGAGAGAGAGAGAGAGAGAGAGAGAGAGAGAGAGAGAGAGAGAGAGAGGTGAAGGAGGACGAACCGAAGCACAGAGAAAAAGTGTGGAAGGAAAAAAAAAAAGAGATGATTTGAGGAAACAAAGAGAAGATTCCAATGAATAAATAAACAAATGGAGGAAATGGAACAAAAACCGAGAATTAAAAAGACAAGAGAAATTTGCAGGAGGGGTGAATCAGGAGAGAGAGAGAGAGAGAGAGAGAGAGAGAGAGAGAGAGAGAGAGAGAGAGAGAGAGAGAGAGAGAGAGAGAGAGAGAGAGAGAGAGAGAGAGAGAGAGAGAGAGAGAGAGAGAGAGAGAGAGAGGATGGAGGGAGGGGAGGAGAATAGCAGCAGGAGCGGCGGCGGCGGCGGTGGAGGTGGAGGCATGACGGGCGGGTCGGAAAGGTGGGACAGAGGGCGGCAGTGGTGCTCTGGCGGTCGGCGGGGAAGGTTATGCGCGTGGTCCGGCCGTTGCTGACCACGCCTGGTGTTTGGAAAGTGCCGGCTGCTGCAGTGCGCGGAGGGTCGGCGTGGTGTGTGGGGATGGTTCGTGGGTAGGTGAGGCGAGGTGCGGCCCAGGTGAGGCGCCGGGCACTGTGGGTTACCTGGCAGACGTCTCATTAAACCCCGAAAAACGTGCGCGATGACTGTGTTTTTTTTGTATTCACTGCCGATAGATGAAGAGTGGTCGGCGGGGAGGACAACGCAAGACGGAGCGGGGCGTCATGTGTGGAGTTCAATTTTTCCAAGTGTTTGTGTGTGAGTCCGTGAGTCTTCCAGCGTGACAGTGACGTGTGTTGAAGCGCCGTGTCAAACTGTATCGCCTTTCGTGTGTGTGTGTGTGTGTGTGTGTGTGTGTGTGTGTGTGTGTGTGTGTGTGTGTGTGTGTGTGTGTGTAAGGGAAGCTGCTACGGATATTGACTGACAGAGTGTTTGCAGTGCGGATGCGGGTGTCGATCGGGTGACGTGCGGACTGACTGTGCCTGGGTGTGTCTTGCGGGTGTTGTGTGGAAGACTGTGGCACTGAAGGGGAAAAAGAAAAGACTCCTTACAAAATGTCATGTCTGAGTGAACGAAGGAAAATTGAAAAGTGTAGCAATGATGAAAATTATCTAAGCTTAAAAATACTACACTGAAATATTGTATAACTGAAAGAAAACCATACTTATTTAATATTATCTTAAAAAAAAAAATCTCGTAATGGAAAATATAAACACGTAAATACCATCTTGAAAATAAATATAAAGCAGAGGAAAAACTTTTGGGTTTTCACGAAAGTAACAAAACAAACTTGAATATTGTTGAACTAAAACTTGAAAAAAAAAAATCATCATAATAACAATAAAAAAAATAGCAACGAAGCAAAAAAAGAGAGAAAAAAAGTGAAATCTTACGAAAATACACAAACTTTATCCCAAACACAATTTCGATTAAAAGAAGGAACACACACACACACACACACACACACACACACACACACACACACACACACACACACACACACACACACACACACACAAAGTAAAAACTACAGAAAAACACAAACCATCTGATCAAAATACCACGTTTTCGATTAAGGGGAGGAAACTTTTCAGAGACAAATATCCGTTTTGCGGCGTCATGGGACAGGTAAAGCGGGCGCACCTGTCAAGCTCACCTGTCCATCTCACCTGTTAATAAAGAGTCAAAGGGTTATCAAAAAGGACACGAGGAAGAAAGAGGAAAAAATGACATCACGTAGCAAATTTAGTTCTTTCTCATCTCCATTACCATTCTCTCTCTCTCTCTCTCTCTCTCTCTCTCTCTCTCTCTCTCTCCAGGGCATTTAATTTCGGTTACTGGCAAAAACATGGAAATTTATCACGAAAAATATATAAAACAGCACGCCAAGACTGTGTTTGTATTGGCAATTGTGTGTATTTCGGGGCATTGTTAATATACACGGTTTATCTTCCCTTATTGATCCTCATTCTCTATTATTATTTCCTATTTATATTTCCTCGCTGTTTCATTTGAATTAGTTTAGCGTTTAATGAGGCTAATAATTTGCATATTCATACCTTTGATCACCGGAGTCATTTATCTACCGTAATTCTCTCTCTCTCTCTCTCTCTCTCTCTCTCTCTCTCTCTCTCTCTCTCGTTCCAAGTCAATTATTCACATCATTGAAGAAAACCATCACAATTTTGAAGACGATGACGACGAAGATGGAATAAGAAAGTCAACAATGTGAGGAAAAAGTGATGATAATAGCAATGATGGAGGAATGTTTGTTGATGTAACGTCGTGAAAGAAATGTGACAGGAAATTAAAGTTAGTCTCTCTCTCTCTCTCTCTCTCTCTCTCTGTCGGGTCTTCAAGAGTGACGAAAGGAAGGTCGGCTAGATGGGTACGAGAGGACACGAAGACGGTTGGTTTGATTATGCAATGCTAGGTGTGTGTGTGTGTGTGTGTGTGTGTGTGTGTGTGTGTGTGTGTGTGTGTGTGTGTGTGTGTGTGTGTGTGTGTGTGTAAGTGTTTATGGCGCAACGCTAATATTCTTTTAACCTCTCGAGAAGGACAGAAACACATGCGCACTTACATGAGTAAACAAACACACATACACACAAACACACTCAGTACTACATAAAACAACAACAACAAGAACAACAATAAAACTCCTGACGGCGACGCTGAAGAGACGATATGCACACCTTCAGAAATCACGTGACATGAAAGCGTGACAGAGACCAGATAGAGGAGGAGGAAGAGGAGGAGGCGTAAGAGGAGGAGGAGGAGGAAAAGAAGATAGTTAATGTGTTGTTATTCTCTTCCTCCTAGTCCTCTTCTACGAGTATATCCTCCTCCTCCTCCTCCTCCTCATTCACCTTCTCCTCTTCTTCCTCCCTGGGAACGAGTAACCGTGTGGGTGCTCTGAAGGGACACACCGCCGCCCATCCTACACCTTCGCCAAGACAAAGAACGGGATAATTATCTCTGCAAAAACTGCCTAAAGATTGCCAAAGAATTACCGGGAATTTCTTGACAAAAACCCTTAATTTGCCTTCCGCGTCCTCTCTCTGCGCTCTGAACGGCCGTATATGTGTGTGTAAATGTTCTGAGGGTGTCCTGTGGCTTCCTCCTCCTCCTCCTCCTCCTCCTCTTCTTCTTCTTCTTCTTCTTCTTCTTCTTCTTCTTCTTCTTTTTCTTCTTCTTCTGCTCCTTGTCCTCCTCCTTGTCCTTCTTCTCCTTGTCCTCTTCCATCTTCTTTTCCTTCGGCTATTTACTACTGCTGTTTCTTCTTCAAGCTTCCTCGTATTGCAAGTTATGGTTTTGTTTTGTTTTTCGAATCTCCTCCTCCCTCCTCCTCCTCCTCCTCCTCCTCCTCCTACTTTGATGCTTATATTTCACATACTCTTCCTTTGCTTTTCTCCTTCTTTCTCTAACTTCTTTCTCATCTTCCTCCTCTTTCCTCTCTAACTTTTCGTTTCTTTTCATCTTCCCGCGCTTTTCCTCTTTTGCTTTATTTAGAATGCGAAAAAATGACGATGGGAATCACGGTTAATACGAGGACTGCTGACTACAGATAAGTTAAATACAAAAACAGATACTACAAATGATTATAAAGGGTAAAAATATCGACTGAGACAAATCTACAGGAACTTTGATGTGTCTAAAAAAATCAGAAAAGAAAACGGAGACACGGGGAGTCGAATTAATGTGCGTTCCGTGTATGAATAATTCAGAACTTGAGTGGAAAAGTGGAATATTATGGAAATGGAATGATAAAAAAAATGAATCGATAGTAATAAAACATTGTCAATAAACTAGAAGCATTTAATTTCTTATTGAGGAAAAATTAACTGAATGGCATAAAAGAAAAAGAGGTGAAACAAGAAAGGGCTTTTGTCAAACAGTGTGACGGAAGGAGGAACCGCTGGTGTCCAAAAATGTAATATGTGAAAGGAAGAGACAGGCGGCCGGAAAATTTGTACCCAGGTAAAAGTAAAGCCTGATTGTGCGTGCGACACACACACACACACACACACACACACACACACACACACACACACACACACACACACACACACACACACTACTACTGCTACTACTGCTGCTACTACTACTACTACTACTACTACTGCTGCTGCTACTATTACCGTTCATAGTCCTCTTTTTTGTCATTGTCCTACTACGTACTATTACTACCACCATCAACACTACCACCACCACCACCACCACCACCACCACTACTACTACTACTACTACTGTTTCTATCCCTCTTTTTCCTCAATGTCCTTCTACTACACACTACTACCACTACTTCTACTACTACCACAACCACCACCACTACTACCATCACAACCACCACTACTAATACACTAACATCCACATCTCCTTCTACTCACGAGCACCATCATTACTAAAAACGATGGAGGAAGACAGCATTATCATTCCCTCTGACGGTCCCCAAACGATAGCCAGTCCGTATAACCTTGGTCTTCCCAGTCGCTATAACCCCCATACAATCCAGGAAAGGGAGGCGGAGAGCGTTCAACTAATAACCAGGAAGTATGCTAACGACTTGTCCGCTCCTTAATGATGGCTTGGAATCTTAATCACTCGATGCTAACGTAATAACTAGACTCACAAGCTACACTACACGGAGAAGGATGAATATTAATAAAAGTTAGGGAAAGTTTCATATATCGGAGAAGGATGAGGATGAGGAGGAGGAGGAGGAGGAGGCCTATGTTCTGTATGCCTCAAGCTGGTTATACATAGATTTCACTAATCCACGTAGGCCTAAAATGAGCCTACCTAAACGCAGCCTACCGAAGGAGAGACGAAGAGAGAGAGAGAGAGAGAGAAAAATGCTGGAATGGATGTAAATGTTTTGTTCTTTTAGTTACAGATGGAGTTTCTTCTCTCTTCTTATTAAAAGGAATGCAGAATTTTACTTTTTCTCTCTAGAACTGAAATTAAAAATGAAAAAAAAAAAAAATAAAGGAGAGACAAAAATAAAATAAAACCAGTAAAAATAAAACATCAAAATGTAAAGCTTTCGTCCTAATAAAAATAAATCAAACGAAAAGAAGAAAAAAAATAGAAAAAGTGACAAAAAAAAAAAAATCAAATCTTATTAGCGACACGAAAAATAATAAGGGAAAAAAATAGCAAGGAGGAAAAGTAATCAGCGGAGAAACAGTAGTAATTGTTGTGGTAATTAAAAATATAATTGGAATGACAGGGGAGCGGTTACCAGTGACTGACGAGGACTACTTCACGACCACGAAGACGACCCACCACTGACAAAGACAGGAAACGACCCCACAGAGAGAGAGAGAGAGAGAGAGAGAGAGAGAGAGAGAGAGAGAGAGAGAGAGAGAGAGAGAGAGAGAGAGAGAGAGAGAGAGAGAGAGAGAGAGAGAGAGAGATATATATATATAGAAAGGTTAGAGAGAGAGAGAGAGAGAGAGAGAGAGAGAGAGAGAGAGAGAGAGAGAGAGAGAGAGAGAGAGAGAGAGAGAGAGAGAGAGAACATATATATATATACTACAAACAAATGCGTTATATAAAATGAAACGAAAGGGAAAAGAATGAAAAGAAAATGGAAAAGGCAGTAAAGAGGAATACGAGGAAGGAAAGGAAAGAAAACGAGAAAAATAAGACAAAATGAGAAAATGAGAAGATGGAAACAAGATGAACGTAGAAATTTGACAGGAAAGTTCGGAAAAAAAAGCAAAACAAAAAAAGTGAAAAAAAAGTCAGGAAAAAAAAAACTGTTAAACAAGGAACGAAACTGAATAAAAAAATGAAAAAAAAGAAAAATAAATAGCAAAAAAATATGAAAAAATGAAAAAAACGAATAAAAAAAGAAATGGAAGAAAAAAAGAGAATAGTAAGAATGAAAGAAGGTGATGATAGGAATAGAATGCGACCAATAGGTAGAAGAATGGGCAGGTCAGGGGAGGAAGGGGGGGGGGAGAAGGATGACACGAGGAGAGGAAGGAGAGGAAGGGGTGTGGCTGGGAGGGAGGGTAGAGGAAGGGGAGAGTAGGTAGGCAGGAATGCTGGGAATCTAAGCCCAGTCATTTACGTCAGAAGTTCGCCCTACGATTCTGTGTCTTAGAGAGAGAGAGAGAGAGAGAGAGAGAGAGAGAGAGAGAGAGAGAGAGAGAGAGAGAGAGAGAGAGAGAGAGAGAGAGAGAGAGAGAGAGAGATTCTGACAATATGCCGCGTTGAAATCTCTTACTAAAATTAATTATGTTTAGAAATAGTGATTACTTCTTATTAATGGGAAGAGAGAGAGAGAGAGAGAGAGAGAGAGAGAGAGAGAGAGAGAGAGAGAGAGAGAGAGAGAGAGAGAGAGAGAGAGAGAGAGAGAGAGAGAGAGAGAGAGAGAGAGAGAGAGCGAATAAACCTGAAATGTGTGTAAATGACAAAAACAACAACACAAAAATGAAATCGAAAAATTATCACAAAAACATAGAAATAAAAAAATGAAATAAAAAAAAACATCAAAGTTACGTCTAAAAAAACGAAGAAAAATAAAAAAAACACGATATCAAAATAAAGTTTCTGGAAAAATATGTGAAATTTTCCTCAATCTTCGTCTAACCAATCGTATTTTTCACCACCAGTCAGAGGAAACAGAGAAAATAGAGAGAAAATAGAAAGAAAACAATTAAAAGCAAGAAAATAAGGAATGAGAAAATAAGAAAATAAAAATCACCGCCAGTCACGATAAAAAGAAGGAAAAGAAAGAAAAGAAAAGAAAAGAAGGAAAAGAAAAAAAATAGAAAAGAAAAAGGAAATAAAAAAAAACACCACAAGTCACGAAATAGGAAAAGGGAAAAAAAATTTGAAAAGCCGGAAAATGAAATAGTAAAATACAACGCCAGTCACGATAAAGATAGGAAAAAAAGGAAATAGACTAGAAAAGAAGGAAACGAAAATTTGATAACACTACTAAACACGATAAAGAGAAGGACAACACTAGATAAAGAAGGAAAAGAAAATAGAAAAGCTCGCTGCCACTCACGATAAAGCTAGGAAAAGAAGAAAATAGTGAAAAACAAAGGAAAAGAGATTAAAAACACCGCTTGACACAATAAGAAGGAGAAAGAAGGAAATATATAAACAAAAGTGAGGAAAACGTGTATATGTGTATGGTATAGTGTGTATATACGTATGAATGTATAAAAAAAAAGATGATAGATAAAAAAACAAAACAATAACGAAAAAACACAACACTTACCTCACCTAAACAAGTTCCTACAATCGCTCAAAACGTGATCCGAACGTGTCAGAAACTACAAAAAAGAGAAAAAATGAAATAAGAAATACCTTGACCTCCGCGCAAGACATCGTGAGTGAACTGACCCATAAATGAAGCTTCCAATAAGGTCAGGGAGAGGTGGCTGACCTCACTTGACCCTCGTGAAGATGGAGCTGCTTGACCTGAGGAAGAAGAAGATCAGCGGGGTCGCCAAGGGTCACAGCGCTAAGGTAAGACTCAGGTCACGCCGGGAGGAGGAGGAGGAAGAGGAGGAGGAGGAGGAGGAGGAGGATTAAAATAAGGAGCTAACAGACAGGGGTAAACCTAGGAAGAGAGATGGAGGAGGAAGGTTTAAGAACGGGTGAAAAGTAAACGAAGAAGAGTTGGAGGAGGAGGAGGAGGAGGAGGAGGAGGAGGAGGAGGAGGAGGAGGAGGAGGAGGAGGAGGAGGAGGAGGAGGAGGAGGAGGAGGAGAGGAGAAGAGGGAAGAGAAGAAGAAAAAAGAAAAAACACTAGCAAGCAGGAAGAGGAGGAGGAGAAGGAGGAGGAAGAGAAGAAATAGGACGAGGAACAGAATACAAAATACGAGAGAGAGAGAGAGAGAGAGAGAGAGAGAGAGAGAGAGAGAGAGAGAGAGAGAGAGAGAGAGAGAGAGAGAGAGAGAGAGAGAGAGAGAGAGAGAGAGAGAGAGAGAGAGAAAATATGAGGAACAAACCCCGCGCCCCCAAAAAAAAAAAAAAAAAACAGAAAAGAAAAAGACCAAATAGCACCACGCCGAATGGTCTTAACGAGGCACTTTGCGGTAACTACATGAACTAGTATATTGTATCTAATGAACGACCGAGGAAGCAACAGGGCGAGGCGAGGCTCAACCTGAAAATTACACTATTAAGGTGGCGAGAAAATGAGAAACTTCTTACCAGTCTTTCTTATTTATCATCCAGTAATATTTAGATGAGAAGGACGCGCAGGAGGAGAAGGAGGAGGAAGAGGACGAGAAGGAGAAAAATGTGTAGGGCAAACAGAAGGTGAAGCAACAATACACCTGTTGGTTCTCACGAAACTGCCGGTGATAAACTACGCTTATCTAATCTAAAGTAAGACAAGTGGAGGGAAATAAATAAGAGAGAGGGTCATAGGGAAAAAAGAGAGTAAGGAGAAGGAAAAAAGGGGTGAGAGAAGGAATGTGGAGGAAGAAAAATACAAGAGGCGAGAGGGAGATAGTGTGAAGGTGATAAAAGTGATACATTTCAATAAGTGGCTTCAGTAATTAGATATATGATCATTAGAATCCTTTTATTTACCTTTGTCTTCCAATGTAGACGATCGCATTCTGTATATTTCCATTCTGATCGTCTTTCTGAACTCTACAAAGTTTCAATCAAGAAAAAAAGGGAAATAAGAACACCTATACTCTTATCTTACCTGTCCTCCAACTTTTCCTCCTCCTCCTCCTCCTCCACCTCCTCCTTCTCCTCCTCCTCCTCCTCCTCCATCCTTCTCTATGAATCTTTATCTCCGCCTCCCGTGTTGACATTATTCCGTCTCCTGTCTTCACAAATTTACTCCCATTAACTCGCAGTCAAGTCAGGACACAATATTAACAAGGCAGGTAACTTATTCATCCTTCGTATTAGTTACAGGTGGTTTGTATTCGCTTCTACAGTAAGATTTATCATCACATTTCTTTATCTATTTTTGTTTATTTTCGTTTCTATTCCTGTATTTTTTTTCACGGTTTTTGAGATTTTTTTTTCATTTTACCCTTTTTCTTTCATTTTGTATGTGTTTTTCATTTTTTTCCATTTTTTTCGATTTTAATTCCATATCTATATCTTTCCGTGGTTTCGTCTGTTTATTATGAGAACATAGCACAAAAATCGTCTAAAAACTTATCATTTGTCCCAGACGTTTGGGTAACTCTTAGTTGAGGAGCTTAAGGGAACTGGCAAATCAAGTGAGCCTTTTTCTTTTTATTATAATTTTTGTAGCCCTTGGGCGGCTTCTCACCTTGTATATAAAAAGAAATCCGATAATAAAGCGTGTAGCAGTGAAAGTGTTACGGAAAGCTGTGTCAAATGGTAATGAAAGACTAACATGTTATATCTGCGAGCGTCCTCAGCGAGTGTGGTGCTAATGTAATGATATCAAGTGTATCTCGTGCATCTCTCTCTTCTCCTGGTCACTTTTCCCTAATGCTCTCATGGCGCAGGGTATCCGTGGCCAAGGGATCTCCCCCAGCGAGGCTTTTTCCTCAATAAATCCACAACTTAACACCCTCGTTCATCTAGAATTACCGGGGCAGGAAAGATGGAGGCAAGTCAGTGTGTGTGTGTGTGTGTGTGTGTGTGTGTGTGTGTGTGTGTGTGTGTGTGTGTGTGTGTGTGTGTGTGTGTGTGTGTGTGTGTGTGTGTGTGTGTGTGTGTGTGTGTGTGTGTGTGTGTGTGTGTGTGTGGGGAGTGTCTTTGAACGCGACATTCTGGTCTGGATATGCAAATTTACCGCATCAAATTTCCCGGCGCAAGTCCACTGTCCTTCATTTTTCGGGTCCCTCCTCACAGGCGTTCAGTGGCGGGCGGTGCAAATAACCCCATTTTTCCGAGGCCGTGAATTGTCTTAGCCCAATCGAGTCTTTGGCCGGGAGGGGACGCCGGGAAGGGAACGCATCACTAAACCCGCGTCCAGAGCCTTTCAAAGAGGGACGCTGCTTTCAAGTGACGTTCTTTGTTACCTCCGCTCAGGCATAATGTTGGAGAACCATTAAATTACATCGTTTAAGGGACCATCTGACGCCGCTTGCCTCTTAAGGATCACTCACTTATTAAGATGCAGGGGGGAAGAGTCAATTCACGCTTTTTTCCGCCGCCTGCGCTTCTAGCTTCGTCAGGAGAGTCATCCACCCAGCGAGGCAGGACACAAGCACCTCCAGGACCGCGCCAACACTCTGCAGGAGCTTGGGTACAAAGGAGGGACGCGGATGGGAGATAACCTATTCAGTGCTATGACGCGTTTCCCTATTCATTCTGCTTACTATTTGGTGATATTATAGTTTCGATAACTTGTGTGGGAATCAAAATAGTGAAGATTCTGGGTATTAATCTTCTGACTTCCGTAGACCCTTCCTAATGTAAATAAAATAGTCTAACCGTACCCAAATTCATGGTAAAAATGCGTCCCAGTACTGAAGAGGTTAAGGAGTGTTTCAGGCAAACTCTCACTCATATAGTCGTTTCTTGTTAGCTTCCTGGGTCGTGTATGTGATATTTGCCCGATCACACGGTAAAGGAATAGAAAATAGGTGGTTGGTTTTGCCTTTTCCAGGGGATGTAAAGGTCGAAAAGGCTGCAGTAGAAAGAAGTGATGCCTCGAAAAAGATGTAAGGGAGCTTGGCAAATAAAGAATAGGGAAGAGGATGTTAGCTTTGTGTTTTCCAGGCGACATAATTCAAGAGACTGTATAAGAAAAGAAAAAAAGCCTATAGAAAGATATACGAGAAATAAAGGACGAAATAAAGAATAAGCGGTTTGTTTATTTATTTCTAGCAACAAAATTATCTCTAAAGAAGCCTGAAAGAAGTTAGAGAAATGGTTAAATTAGACTGTTTATTTACGAAAACAAGTTAAATTGTATTATTTATGTTAAGATGTCTGTATGGGCGCATAAGCGGTTTGTTTATTCCAGGCAATGATTTAAGATAGTCTAGCAACAAAATTTTCTCTAAAGAAGCCTGAAAGAAGTTACAGAAATAGTTAAATTAGACAGTTTATTTATGAAAGCAGGTGGAGTTGTATTATTTATGTTATAGTGTCTCTATGGGCGCTTATTTGTTTTTTTCCAGGCAATATGATTTAAGAGACTCTAGAAACAAAATTATCAGTAAAAAAAGCCTGAAAGAAGGTAGAGAAATGGTTAAATTAGACAGTTTATTTATGAAAGCAAGTGGAGTTGTATTATTTATGTTATGGTGTCTCCATGGGCACATTATCACAGCAGGTGTTTCTCGCAGGTGATTTGGCGGATTAATTAAGATGACAGGTATTAGATGTGTAGGTTGCCATTGGTGACTTAGTTCTTAGTGTTTTCATGGGTGTTATGGGATTATTACCTATCACAGGTGTCAGAATACAGGTCTTTGCAGATAATTGAGGTATATGACACGTATCCCAAGGTGTAAGTTGTCATTAGGTGTCAGTTACTAGTCATTAATTTCAAGATTGTTACCCTCTCGTGTTTGTCCTGCGTTGGTTATCATTACCTAAGTGGCGTTCTTAAAGCACTTATCCTCTCCTGTTTATATTTTAGTACCTATTATGATCCGTTATTAAGTTCTCTCTTGTTTATCCTTTTTTAATTATCAAATGGCGTTCCGAAAGCAGTTATCCGTTTCTGTTTATCCTGTAGCACTACTAGTTACTATATGGCGTACCTAAGTCAGTTGTCCGCTTCTGTTTTTATCTTGTGTTAGTTATTATCATTAAGTTATCAAGCGTTATTTGTTTATCCAGCTGTTTGTTATTAGGTGAGTATTGTTAGTGGCTATACGGCGTACTTAAGTCAGTTATCCGCTTCTGTTCATCTTGTATCAGAGAGAGAGAGAGAGAGAGAGAGAGAGAGAGAGAGAGAGAGAGAGAGAGAGAGAGAGAGAGAGAGAGAGAGAGAGAGAGAGAGAGATGACTTATTTACCATCCCTTCTAACTAACTACATTTCTTTTAACCTGTCTGGGAACCGGCATCTCAGTGGGTCTTTTATTTTTCTTTCAATCACAGTTTTTGTTGCCCTTGCCCGGGTTTCCATCTTACATAGAAAGAAAAAGTATTGCATTCCTCAAACTTGTCTAATTATTTTCTTCTTCCTTATTATCCCTTTCCTTCTTTTATTCTCCTCCGCCTCCTATTCCTCCTCCTCCTCCTCCTTCTTCTTCATCATCTTCTTCTTCTTCTTCTCCTCCTCCTCCTCCTCCTCCTCCTCCTCCTCCTCCTCCTCCTCCTCCTCCTCCTCCTCCTCCTCCTCCTTTAAGGTTGGTGTCCATTACTGTTTACCTCGCTATTTTTTTTATATTTTTTACTGCGTCAGTATTGTTAGTTATCAAATGATGTCTTTAAGGTGGTTATCAGGTGATGTCTTTAAGCTAACTATCCTTTCCTGTTTATCCAGCCCTTGTTTTTATGCAAGAGGGGGAAGCCGGCGAAGGGCAACAAAAATGATAAAAAAAAAAGGCCCACTTGATTGCCAGTTCCCTTAAAATTCAAATAGACTTAGCCAAAAGTCTGGGACAAATGTCTAGTTACGCCGTTGTTTATCATAAGGTGAGGTTCTTAAGGTAGTCATCCCCTTCATTTTATCCATTAGTTACCGACAGTTGTCATTTTGGTGGCGTTCTTGAGGCTTTTATCCCCTCCAGTTTATACATTAGTTACCCTTTAGTTGTATAATGGCGTACTCAAGGCAGTTATTCTCTCCAGCTCCCCGAGGCCGCTATCAGGTACCTTATTTTCACTGCCAGTTATTCCAAGTGTACAAAATCATTATGGGCGTGCAGAATCAGATGGGACGGGCGCGCGGTCATTAAGATATATCAGCCACACAAGTTATTCAATGGGCGGAGCTATCGGTACACGAGTTATCCTAATTGCCTGTTATCATCAACGGTGGTTACGATTGCAAGTTATCACGAGTGCTCACTATATCATGAATGAGAGTGACAGCAGCTGGAGTGGTAATGGTGAAGAGTAAAGACTTGAATTAGTTATCAGTTACCTAGGAAGTTATCATGACCACGTGTTTAGATAAGGACGAGTTATTATCATTGCTGGGTTTAAAGAGTGAGTTTTTGAGAGTGAATCAATGGTTATGTGTGAGTAATGGTGGGAATTTTTTGTTTATAAGTGTGCTTTTAACTCTTTCAGTACTGGGACGCATTTTGTACCATTAGTTTTTTTTTTGGATATGATTAGACGATTTTATTTATATTAGAAAGGGTCTATGGAGGTCAGAAGATTAATGGCCACAGTCTTCACTATTTTAATCCCACATAAGTTTCTGAAGTTGCATAAAATCAAAAGATAGTAAGAAGATTGAATATGGAAACGCGTCATGGTACTGAAGAGATTAAAGGGAACATTATATTGGTGGTAAAAGTAGCATAAAAACCTAAAAAAAATGGGAGTTTGAATAAAAAAAGGATAGGAAAAGATAAATAAAAAAATACCGAAAAAAAGCTTAATAATGATAGAAAATAAAAATAAATGAGAAAGAGAGCATAATATGAATAAAAACACCTTTCCTAACACCATCACCACCAC
Organism: Portunus trituberculatus; assembly: GCF_017591435.1. Taxonomy (NCBI): domain Eukaryota; kingdom Metazoa; phylum Arthropoda; class Malacostraca; order Decapoda; family Portunidae; genus Portunus; species Portunus trituberculatus. The sequence continues at coordinate 17,167,106 of NC_059287.1, read as the reverse complement.
CACCACCACCATCACCACCATAGCATTCGCATCCACAAATCTCCGAGTCCTTAAAACACAGAACAATTTCAGCACGAAGGTATGCGACCTCAAAACTGGTATGTGTCTTGAGCTGTCAGTAGAGTTTGTGGTCACTCGCTCAGCCTCGCCGCCCAGGGCACAGCGGGGCGGGAGGGGAGGGAGGAATGGACGGGAAGGGAGGAAAGGGATGGAGAGACGGGAAGGGAAGGGAGGGAGAGAACAGAATGACAGGATGAAGGTATGAAGGGGTGAGAGAGAGAGAGAGAGAGAGAGAGAGAGAGAGAGAGAGAGAGAGAGAGAGAGAGAGAGAGAGAGAGAGAGAGAGAGAGAGAGAGAGAGAGAGAGAGAGAGAGAGAGAGAGAGAGAGAGAGAGAGAGAGAGAGATCCTTCACCGGCCCAGCACATCCTTCTCAGACATAATTTTAAAGAGTTTCATCACAAGAATTTCCTTTTCGGTGCCTGAGCCTTTAAATTATCTGAGGCGGCAGTTGTCGTGGAGTAGGGGAGGGAGGGAGGATGAGGAGGAGCCATTTGAGGGGTTGAAGGCAGTGCTGGGTGTTTGTGGGCTCGAGGGAGGGGCGAGGGAGGGGCGAAGGAGGAAAGGAGAGATGGAGGACACTAGACAGAGAAAGAATATAGAAGTTAAACAAATAATCTTAACTCATTCAAAACTGTGACGCTTTTTTATCTTGATTTTTGGTTGTGATTAGACGATTTTATTTGCATTAGGGAGGCTCTATGGAGGTCAGAAGATTAATGGCCCACTTCACTATTCTAATCCCCCGACGTCATTTTCTGAAGCTGTATAGAATCGCCAAATAGTAACCAGAAAGAATATGAAAACGCGTCATGGTAGCGAAGGGGTTAAGAGAGTCGTAAGGGATTTGTATATGTGATGGTTATAAATCTCCACGCCATATTGCCATCACTATCATCACTGTTACCGCCATCACCTTCATCGCTCACACAAAAACAGTTCCAAGAAAAGGCGACTTGTAAGAATGGGAAACTGACTCAAGCTAACAATTGACTTTATACTTTTACTTATATTTCTGATTTATTTGCTTTCTTCGGGGAAATCTCATACACACCTTAGTTCTCCTCCTACTGCTCCTCCTCCTCCAGCACCTCACGTTACCCTTTCCCTCAAGCCCCAGTGTGTCCTGTCCTTTATAACATCCTCTTCTCTGTGATTGCAAACATGACTACACAAATTCTGTTCGGTGTGTTTCCCCCCCCCACCCCAATATATTATTTTTACTTTTTTCTCTGTGCCTCTCAAATGTCAGTCTTTTATCCTGTTTCCTTCATCTCCTCCTCACCTTTTGAAGTTTCGCTTACCTTGAGTTTTTTTTTTAATATTCATCTTTTTATCTCTTTTACTTATTATTATTATTATTATTATTATTATTATTATTATTATCATCATTCTTCTTATTATTATCATTATTGTTATGTGTTTTCTATTATATTCTTTGTCTTCTAGTTTATCTTCTAACATCTTTTCCTTCATTATTATTTTCACCTCCCTCTGCCGCCTTTTACTATCCTTGTCCTCCTATTCGCCTACTAACATCTCTCTCCTTCGTTATCTCACTCCCTTTCAACATTCTTTACTATTCTTCGTTTCACTCACCTCAAAATACTCCACATTCACTCTTTTACTCTCAGATCCTCATTTAAGTTGTCCTGTTATTCATCTCATAACATCCCCACTTGTTATTTCACTCATGCACCGTCCCTTGTATAATTCATCCTTTCGTTCATCTCAAAATATTTCACATTCACTCTTTTACTCTGATCTTCACTACATTTGTCTCTATTTGTTAATTTACACCCATGCACCATTCCTTATATCATCGTTTTATTCATCTCAAATTACTCTGCATTCGCTCTTTTACTCTAATTTTAACTATATTTGTCCCTAGTTGTTATTTCACACCCATGCACCATCCCTGACAAATGCCCTTCCTTCACACAGTTGGAGGTTGATGGAGAGGGTGAGGGCGGCGGGTCGAAAGCGCTCTTCCTCGAGAAAGTCCGACAGAGCAACGCGGCTTGTCAATCAGGGGACTTCGAAACGGCAGTGGCCCTTTACACCGAAGCCATCGCCCTCGACCCACACAATCACATCCTCTACTCCAACCGCTCCGCCGCCCACATCAAGCTCGCTAAGTTCGCCCACGCTCTTCAGGATGCCACCAAAGCACGTGAACTCAACCCCAAATGGCCAAAGGTGAGTGTGAAATCCGCCTTGTGTTTCTGGGACTGTGTTGTGATTAGCTTTCTTCTTCCTTGGTCTCCTCTGTGCGATGTTTTCAGAGGACTCGTGTATAATTGATCAGGTTCTCCATTTTTCATCTCTCTCTCTCTCTCTCTTTCTTTTTCTTTTGTTTTTATTAGTTGTATGATATATTCTGGCTCCCTTTGTTGTCCAGTTAGGGTCGTTTTCCCTTACTTTTTTTCCTCTGACAATGTAGAATTCTTGTTACTCATTGTCTAGGATCATGGAAATTGCTTTGAAAATCCTGATGACGTTTTCTATAGCTTGTTAAGGCCCATATTCTGAAAGCTTTGCTCTCTCACCATCATTGTTTTCCAAAGGTTCTAGTTGAAGATTTCGTGTTTGCAAGGGTATTTTTATAGTTCTAGTGACGGATTGGCGAGAGTGGCAAGTAAATTAAAAGGGAAAACTGTCTTGAGAACCTGGGTAGTCGTCTCTGGTCTTGGAAAATTGTCGTGGTGAGAGAGCAAGGCATTTCTGAAGACCAAACACCGAAGAGAACATCGTCACTTTTTTTTTCTCACTGACGATGGAGAACGCTTGTCAAACTATCACTAGACACGAAAAATTTCCTTTGAGAATCGCAATAATTTTCACTCCTTTTTAAAACTAACTGATATAAACCCTCGAGGTGCTTAAAAAATGCTTACGTTTATTTTTCCCTCACTAATGATGCAGAATTCTCGTTAGACTATCGTTACAATCATCAAACTCTTGTGTTGCTCTGCCGGTGGAGTCCCTAAGGCAAGTATCCTCTTCTCTTTCTCCCAGAAGGTATTATGTGATGGTTTTCAGTCCATCTCATTTCAGAAAAACAAAAAGGAATGTTATTATTGACTGAAACGAGAGAAATGTAGAATTGAAAGAACAAGCAATTATGATCAAAGATGGAAGAGACGAGTAAATATATTTCAAGAGGGAGGTTTCAAGACATCTGTTCCTTTATTTCGGCTAACCGTTTGACCTGCAAGAGAACTGGCAAATAAGTGGGTCTTTTTATAGATTGTTGTTTTTTTCGTTGCTCTTGGCCAGTTTCCTCTCTTACATAAGAAAAAGACGAGACAAGACCAAAGATAGAGAGAGAGAATAGAAGAATGAAAGATAATGAAAAAGAGATTATCATATATTTCCAACCTCTCTCCCTCTCTCTCTCTCTCTGGTACTCTGTTTGTCTATTATTACACAACGATGCCACTTGAAATCCGGGGAGGGTGGTGAGTGCGTGACGTGGCACCTGCAGAAGAGATCTTGGGTGTCAGCGGGAGGAGGAGGAAAGCAATATTAACTGCAGCACCTTGAGAAATTGGCGTCGTTAGGCCATCACCGAGTCTTGAGGCGTCGAGGAGCACAGAGAGGAGAAACAACGTGGTCTGAGAATTGTTGGAGTGATGAGGGAAGTAGATGAGAGTCGTGGAGGGTGAAGGAGAGTAGTAGTGTAGTGGAGGGTAGCAGGAGTAGTAGGAGGGTAGTAGTGGAATAGTGGAGGAGTGATACGGGAAGCGAAGGGTAGCAGTGGAGAACTGGAGTAATGGAGAGTAGCAGGAGAGTAGTGGAGGAGTGGTGAGGGAGAGTAGTGGAGTAGTGGAGGGTTGTAGGAGTGTAGTGGAGTGATGAAGGAGTGATGAAGGAAGCAGATGAGAATACTGGAGGTAAGAGAATGAAGTAGTGGAGTTATGAAGGAAGGAAATAATGATGGAGACAGAAAGGAGTGATGAAAGAAGCACAAGGAGACAGATAATGGTAGTGATGGAGATAGATGGAGGTAGTGATGCAAGTGGTGACGGAGTGATGAAGGGAAAAGAGACAGCAGGAAGTGATGGAGTGATAAAGAAGTACTGAAGGAAGCAGAATGAGGAAAAAATGGAGCAATTCAAGACAAATAAGCGTGTTGAACGTTTACTAGAGGACCGAAATATCTGATTAACTCACTAACTTCATTTCTAGATTGACTGAAATGCTAAAAATTCTCAAAATGACGCTGGAAATACAAATAAGAAATGACTGACTTCAACACGCGACTGATTAGAGAGCTGACAATCCTGGGACACGCGACTTTCACACTGCGCCTACCCATTCACTTCCCCCATTCTCTTTCCCCTGTCCCGAATAGTCTTCCCACGGGGTGTTGATGCCTCCCCTCCGCCAGAACCTGAAGAAACCAGACCCAC
>NC_059287.1:17157633-17160133 GCF_017591435.1 Portunus trituberculatus | reverse complement strand
CTTGATTGACAGCTTCGTCACATGGAAGGCTGAAAATATTTGACGCCGTGCCTAGCCTTGCTACAACAGACTTCCCCGCCTCCCCGCCGCTCGGCCCCTCCATCACTCTGGGCGTGGCTCCTGGCGTGCAGGGACGGGCGGGCGGGCACACGGGCGCGGACTGGCCGAAGCTGTGGGCACGGGCGGCCAGGCCGAGGGTGGGCTGACAGGGGTTATAAGGTCCGACTTCTGGACGTCGATGAAGAGGACCGCGAGCCGCCCGCCGCGCCCCGCCACACTCTGTTTTATTTTGTATCTCCTCGGCCCCGGGACGCCGCCGCGGTGTGTGCACGGCGGCACCGGGGTCACGCGCCGCCCCGTCTCGTGCACCACGCCCCGTCCTGCACACCCTTAAAATCTGAGGGAAAAAACCAAGGCAAATGGATATCGCCTAAGACTTCTGGGAACCCTCCATGTTGGGGCGCGCTGATTGAGGTTCTGGCCAATAGGGCATTGCGTTAGTCTCCGCCAGCCCGAGGCCAAGGTCGCTCCCGCCGCCCCGCCAGCCAGAACCTTTGCCCTTAAGCCTCCATCAAGTAGGGTCTGGTTTGGCGTGGCGGCGGCCGCTGCTTAGGCCCCTTGTGATGGATGAAAAACGTACCGAGACCTGAGCACAGTGTGTCTACAAAAAACACTTGAAAATACCCCACCATACAATCCAGGGCTGCTTCGCCTAGCTTCTGGAAGCGGCGGTGGACAGCGGAGGGCCTGCAGCACCCGCCGCTAGCAGCAGCAGCAGCAGCAGCAGCAGCGGGAGGGCAGGGCGCCCGATGAGGGTGTCGCCGCGACCACCTTAATATCAACAAGAATGTTAAATGGTGGCTGGCTGGCGGCGCGCTGCCCGGCCACCCCTCCCTCTGTCACTCTCTCTTCTCCTCGCATCCATTATTTCACCCACGTCACTCATCCTTGTTCTCATTCTATTAAACACCTCCTTCCCTCGCCTCAACTACCCTCACTTACACACCCCGTGGTTAACGCTGCCTCTTCATCGCTGTCCGTCAAGTTTATTCACATTTAAGATTCCACAAAACTGCATATTCTTTCCAAACTGCAAATATATGTTCACCAATCTCTTTTTTCGCTTTATTAATATTACACCGCCACCACCAACACGCTCGTCTCCTCCTCCTCCTCCTCCCCTCCTTCCTTTCCGTTCTCTTCCCTTTACCGGAGAAGAAAGTCAACGAGGGATGAAGTGAGAAAATGACCATCGAATTTATTTAAGAAATTCTTCCCCCACTTAAGCAACGTCCATTGTGAGTCACTACCACCACTACTGCCACTGCAAATAACAATAATAATAATAATAATAATAATAATAATAATAATAATAATAATAATAATAATAATAATAATAATAATAATAATAATAATAATAATAATAATAATAATAATAATAATAATAATAATGATAATAATAATAGTGATGATAGTGAGGACGCTGGTGTTGGTGATGATAATGAGGGAGGGTTCATCACTATCGTCATCGTCATCAGCAGGTCATTAGAGGCGAGGGTGATGAGCGGCGCGGAATGTGGTGAAGTAACTGGGTCTAGTGAGGTCACACCCCGACAGCTCTTGGTTCCTGGCAGCGTGACCCGCCCCTCCCTTGCCGCTTGCCACACCGGCTTGTGCACCCTCCACCGCCACCACCACCATCACCGCCACCGCCCCACCAGCACCACTACCGCCGCCGCCACCGCAGCCGCCGCCACCCCAGCCCGAGACAATCCTACACATCTTGTTCACGACCTACCGGCACGCATTCTTGCCTCCGCGGTTAGACAGCTTTACGACAGCATTCAGCCGCGCTCTCCTTGCTTCCGTCACATTACAAATTTGCATGGAAGGCGTATAGGGAGAGGGAGAGAGCGAGAGCGAGAGCGAGAGAGAGAGAGAGAGAGAGAGAGAGAGAGAGAGAGAGGCCTGGTAGAGATCCTTATCTAGCCCCAAGCAGGCCGTAATCAACGCCCTCGTGGTCCACGGCGTCCTGGGGAACATATTTCACCCTGAGTGTGCATGAGCGTGGGTGAGGCGTCCTTAGAGTCATCCAGCAAGCCGATAACTAACAATCATTGGCTAACAAGCACGGGTTTGTCTGCACACAAGTCCCTCTGACTGATACCAATACACACAACCCGCTGGACAGTCCCTCGGTCGCTCCCTCCTCGCGCAAAAACACACGAGCACAATAAAGATTATTTGAATAGAGTGACACCCACACAGAGACAGTAAAGAGGTGGGAGGGAGAAGGGCGGGGACACTGGCTGTGACGGGGGAGGGTGGAGGGAGACAGGGGGGACATAGGAGACACAGGATGGGGGGGTGGAGGATGGCGAAGGATATGTAGCTCAGACTGTAAGAGGTGAGTGAACAGCAAGGACTAAGAGAAAGATTGGACCTTGCCAGCCACACTGACGACCACAAGAACATTAAGCACATTCAGAGATAACGGTGA
>NC_059287.1:17102633-17152633 GCF_017591435.1 Portunus trituberculatus | reverse complement strand
TTCGCCTCTTCCATACCTTACCCTGCAAACACCAATCCTGAAGTGACACGCAAAGGAGCACACCCGTAGTAGAAAAAACCCCTTAAGAACCCCCTTTTCTTCACACCATCAGTACACACACTGTTTAGCCGCGTCCCTTTAAGACACACCCATGACAGGAAGACCCCGTAGCGAACGAAGGCAGCAGCTCTAACGTCCCCCAGCCTTATCCAGCGGTCGTCCTCCTCTTGCTCCTCCTCTCCTGTACGAGCGCAAGGGACGGACCCAGCCAGGTACACCGGAGCTGGCGACTAGTCTGGGAACAGGTGCTATCGATCACAGGGTTCGTCGGTGCCTGAGACTCAAGCCTTTACGAGAGTGCAGCGGCAGCCTCGTCACACGCACTGGCGGGGTAATATATAGAAGACAGGGATGACATTCTCCACACGCCAAACAGTCTCGTGCCTTACTGAGTCCTCGGCATGTAGGATTTGTAATTTAAGTGAGTTACTGGTAGTGGTGGTGGTGATGGTGGTGGTGGTGAAGGGTACATACAGCCAGCAGGAAGAGGAGGAGGAGCAACACCAAAGGAAGAACAACCCCGTAAAATGCTCTGTTTGGAAATGGGAAATGATTTATTGGTCTGTCCGGCTGTGATGGCATCTTGTGGTGGTGGTGGTGGTGGTGGTGGTGGTGTTGGTGGAAGAGGAGGAGGTGGAGAAAGGGAGATCGAAGAAGAAGAAAAGGATAGAAGCAAAGATCAAACACATAACTAATAAAACACAAAAAACACGTCGTAAAACAAAAAGAAAAGAAAAAAAACGATAAAAAAAAGCAAACGGAAACACACACACACACACACACACACACACACACACACACACACACACACACACACACACACACACACACACACACACACACACACACACACACACACACACATATAAATCAAAGAAATAAAAAAAGAAAAAAATAACCACAAACCAAACTGACAGAGGAAAAAGAAAAAAAAGGAAAAAAAAAAAAAATGGATGACAATGAAAAGAGAGAGAGAGAGAGAGAGAGAGAGAGAGAGAGAGAGAGAGAGAGAGAGAGAGAGAGAGAGAGAGAGAGAGAGAGAGAGAGAGAGAGAGAGAGGTGTCTGAAGCGAAGACGTCACCCTCATGATGTTATCGCCGAGGGAGGAGGAGGAGGAGGAGGAGGAGGAGGAGGAGGAGGAGGAGGAGGAGGAGGAGGAGGAGGAGGAGGAGAGAGGAGGAGGAGGAGGAGACAAAGTGAGAGAGAAGACAGTGGAGGGCAGTCGGGAAAGAAGTTTGTGTGTTCCAGAGAGAAGAGAGAGAGTTCCAGAGAGAGAGAGAGAGAGAGAGAGAGAGAGAGAGAGAGAGAGAGAGAGAGAGAGAGAGAGAGAGAGAGAGAGAGAGAGAGAGAGAGAGGTGTTAGATGCTTCTCCACAAAAAAACACTTAATGAATTCACACAAATGAGACCAAGTGTAACGCCAGTCCACCCAGCCAGACCATCCTAGACCATCCCAAACCATCCTTCATTAATCCAGACCATCTTAAACCATCCCAGACCTTCCTAGACCATTTCAGACCATTGTAAGTAAGTTCATACCTTTCTAGACCATTTCAGACCATCCCAAACCATCCCAGACCTTCCTAGACCATTTCAGACCATCCTAAACCATGCCAGATCTTCCTAAACCATCCTAAATAATTCCAGACCATCTTAGAATTAACCTATCGCAACACTGACCATCCTTTACCAACATAGACCAATCCCAGACCATCCCAGACCATCCAAGACCATCCCAGACCATCCCACATTAATTTCAACAGCACCAAGCGTCATGTAACCTAGGGCGGGAAGAAACCAGTGACGGGAAGATGAGAGGTAAAGAAACAGCAGGTGGATTTTGTGGGACACCTGAATTTAGAATCGCTATTTACACCTGCGATGCGGCGTAAGGTGGTGGTGGTGGTGGTGGTGGTGTGTGGTGTCCGTGAGGAATGGCGGCTTAAGGCTTGTGTTGCTCTATTCTGGCTGAGGATTAAGGCGTGAAGGCTGGCTGACTCGACTTGGCTTGAGCGGTTGTTACATGTTTGTTGGACAGGAACTGCTGTCTCGCCTGGTGGTTTGGTTGAGTTGGTTGGCTGATTGGCTGGCTGGCTGGCTGGCTGGGTGGCTAGCTTCCTGGGTGGCTGGCTGGCTGGATGGCTGATTAATTGAGTGTCTGGGTGGCTGAGTGGATGGCTGAGTAACTTGGTGGCTGGATGGCTCGTTGGCTGGCTAGGTGGTTGGTTGGGTGATACGGTGGCTGGGTTGTGACTGAATGGCTGGGTGGGTGGTTGGTTGGCTGGTTGACTCTCTGGTTTCTGAATACGTGCAATATTCACAAACACTTCCCTCTCTCACGGCGGCCATTTTCAAGGCCCACAGAGAGAATTACCTAAGTTCTAAAGGTAATTTGCCCTATTGATAATGCAGAAACCTTGTTAACATAGCTCTAGAATTACAGAAACACTCTTGAAAATCCGTCTAACTTCAACTAAAATCCTTTGAAAATAAAGAATGTGAGGCGTAGAGGTGTTTCAGAAGATGGGCCAGTCTGTCGTGGCGGCGTTGCAATAGTTCATCGTGGGAAGGCAAGGGATGACCAGTGACCCGTTCCTCGCGCCATAAATACAGCGGCACGTCTTCTCGTCATGCGAAATGCCTCACTCCTCACACACAGTCGCCCTGACACTGAGGCGACGCGGCGAGAGAAACAAAGAGACGAGTAAAAAAAAAAAAAAAAAAATGAAAATAGAGAAGGAAAACGGTTTGATTGATTGCTCAGGCTCGGCTTATTTAACTTGAAGAAATCTTGACATGTCCCTCTCTAATTATGTTTGCTCTTTGCGAGAACTTGCATGATAAAAAAATGAAAAAAGAGGGAAAAAAAGACAACGAAGTGATAATTTCATCTTCACACGGAGTTCAATCACGTACGAAAGAGTAAAAGAGTGTCTGGCGAGAATAACTTACTTTTTTTTTCACCAGCACGCCACAGGAAAAAGGACCAGAGAGAGAGAGAGAGAGAGAGAGAGAGAGAGAGAGAGAGAGAGAGAGAGAGAGAGAGAGAGAGAGAGAGAGAGAGAGAGAGAGAGAGAGAGAGAGAGAGAGAGAGAGGCGCCACTCACACAGAAACAAAAGCTGTCGGAAACCGCGGGTAGGACCAGACGGGCGGGATGGGACGGGGCAAGGCAGGGCAGGGCGGGATGGAAAGAACAGAAAGGAAGGGAAAGGAAGCCGAGTTGGTGGTGGTGGTGGTGGTGGTGGTGGCGGTGAAATAAGCGGCGGAAATCACTTTAGCTATTAACTCCCTATCCCAGCCATCGACACGACCCGACACGGCGCTGAAGTCAATCAATTAACGTGTATTTCTACTGACTGTCTTGTTTCCTGAGGCGTTTCTGGAACCTGGAGGCAACTTTACACACACACACACACACACACTCTGTCTCTCTCTCTCTCTCTCTCTCTCTAGTGTCGCGTAATTGTCACGTCTTCCCTCACCTCCCACTTCTGGCGCAACCCTCACGTCCTGTCGCCGGCGTGGGGAGACAGACGCAGGCCAATTATGAGATGCAGGTGTGCCCGTCGTCAGGTGGTTCCTCACGCCGCCACCAGGACGTGAAGGAAAGGCAGAAGTGTTTTATCTCTTTATCGGTTTTTTTTTTTTTTTTTTTTCGTCACAGTTGTTTTATTATTCCTCTCTCTCTCATTTCCTCCATTCTGTTTTTTTTTTCAGTTTCTCGTATTCCTATTTATTTTCTTCTTTTTTCTCATCTCTGCACTGTTTTTGTTTTTCTTATCTTTTTGTTCATCTTTTTTTTTCCTTTCGTTTATTTCCTTCCTTCTGTTCTTTTCAATTTTTCTTTTTCCTATTTTTTCTTCTTCCTTTTTTCTCATCTCTGCATCTATTTTTTTTCTTATCTCTTTTATCACAGTTGATTTTATTCTTCTTTCTTTTACTCATTTCCTTCCATTTGTATTTCCAATTTGTCCTTTTCCTACTTTTCTTCTTTTTTTTCATCTCCTTTCTTTCAGATTCTCTTATTCCTCTTCACTGCAAGTCCTAACCCCCATATTTTTCTCTTCCTTTTAGTCTGTCTTTCTCTCTGCTTCCACTAACGTAGCTATATCATTATTTATCGCCACCTCTTCCTCTCCCTCTCTCTCTCTCTCTCTCTCTGGTGTATGCTAATGAGACAGTGTCCTCCTTCGTGTCTCAAGCTCCATTGTATTGCCTATAATTATCGGTTCGTACCAGCACCAAAATATATCCAGCTAGAATTGAGATGCAACCTATTAGCATTTTTGGAGACACTGCTCTTGGTAGTGACGGTGGTAGTGGTGGTGGTGGAAGAGGATGGGTATATATAGTGGGGGACAGACGAGCGCATTTGTGTTCCCTTTCGCATCTTTCGTGGCTGTTTTTATCAAGAATTCACCTCTCTCATTACCTGGCGGAGTGGTTAATGAATCTGGCTGTGTGTGTGATCCTAGCCAGTGATAGTGAATGATTAATTCCCACGGATCCTTCTTTGGGCACAGGTGGATTGGGAGAGACACAGAAAGGAATAAAAACAACACACAGATATGGAACACCAGGAAAAGATGGTAAAAATGGTAAAGATAATAGGAAAAAAAAATATACAGACAGGGATGGAATAGGAAAAGAAGGTGAAATAGGGAACAAAATAGAAAAAAAAACATAAATACAGGGATGGGATAGAAAAAAGGTGAAATGGTGATCAAAATAGAAAAAAAAAACACACAAGGATGAAATACCAGGAAAAGAAGGTAAAATGGTAATGAAAATAGAAATAAACAACAGACAGGGATGGAATTGCAGGAAGAGAAGGTAAAAACGTAAAGAAAATAGAAAAATGGACTTCGTGAGAATAAATAATTGAGAAACAAAGTGTGATTCATTCCAAGACAAGACACGATACAGTTAGTTAGCAGTAAAGTGAATAACAAGAAAGAAAAATATAGAAAAAAATTAGGAGATAAGATGTAAACGATAATTCAGTAGCCAAAAATCAGTTATCCATCCACAAAATAATAGAAAATTACTGATGAATAGAATAGATAAAAAAGAAAAGCTAAAAAAGGATAAAATAATGATTAACTGAAAATACAAATACACAACAACAACAACAACAATACCACCACCACCACCACCACCACCACCACCACCACCAACAACAACAACAACAATAATAAACATCCACAGGTCGAGTAAACACAAATAGAGCTAATACCAAATTACTAGTTAATAGAAAGAAAAAAAAAACGATAAAAAAATAGTTCGAGAGAATAAAAAAAAAAAGGAAAAAAAGGAAAAAAAAACGATTGAAGAAAAAAAATAATAATAAGAAGAAGACGAAGAAGACGAAGAAGACGAAGAAGAAGAAGAAGAAGAAGAAGAAGAAAAAGAAGAAACACACACACACACACACACACACACACACACACACACACACACACACACGACCTCTCTTCAGAACACGACTACCACCAAATTCCTAGTGATTGTGTCCCTAACTGAACCAACGACCACACTCGCACCTCATCCATCTTCGCTGATTAGGAAGTGGGGGGGGGGGGCGACCAGTGACGGGGAGTGACGGTGGAGGATGTAACGCTGTAATGATTAGCTCTGATGGGCGGAGGAGGTGGTGGTGGTGGTGGTGGTGATGATGAGAATTAAAGCGATGGAATAAATAGCAGAGAGAGAGAGAGAGAGAGAGAGAGAGAGAGAGAGAGAGAGAGAGAGAGAGAGAGAGAGAGAGAGAGAGAGAGAGAGAGAAAGAGAGAAGAAAATAGAGAAAGAACAAGGGACAAATAAGTAGCCATCTCTATTTTGGCTGGAAGAAAACAAAGTAATAAAAAAAAAAAAAAAACGGGAGGAGAAAAAAAGAAAAAAAAAAGTAGATAGAGAAGGAAGAAGAAGAAGAAAGGGAGAGCGCGAAGGTGGGTAGTTCTTCTGCTTTGGGTGCACGCGAATGATAACAACAGAGCGGGCAGGAGTGGCAGAGCTGCGGAGACTGACAAGTGATAGATTATAGAGGGAGAGAACCAACCGACGTGTCCTCTATCAGCCACCGAGGGACGAGAGCGCGAAGACGAGGAGGAGGAGTACTCTTGATGCAACTCTATGATGAAGCAGAGGAGGCGAGCTGAAAGTAGAGGGACTGATAACAAGAAAACTACTCGAAAAGAAGAGAGGGTGGAGGGATTGATAGCAGGAAAAGGTACTCAAAAAAGAAAAAGAGAAAATAAAGAGACTGATAGCAGGAAAAGTACTCGAAAAGAAACAGAAGTCCCTATGATGCAAAAATAGAAAAGGTGAGAGAGAGAGAAAGAGTGAAGAAAGAATAGGTAATCACTGGAGACAGGTGTGTGAAGCAAAAATGAATAGATAGGTAAAAAAAGAACATTATAAATTCTGAGGACAAGTACCCATGATGCAATAGCTATGATAGAACAAGTACTGGACGCTAGAAGGGTTAGAAAAGGCAACAGGTGAAAAAAATACACTAAAACTACAATAAAGAAGAAAACTAATACGTTGCTTGGAGATAGGAAGGTGAATGGAAGTGCTCTGATGAAGGACAAAGAAGAGGAGGAGGAAAAATAAAAAGAAAGTAATTTAAACAGGTGAGAAAAAGAAACAAGTAAAGAAAAACACTCTTACATTCACTAAAAAGGCAAGACGAAACGTGGATTAGAATTAGGAAAAGGGAAAGGAGGAGGAAAAATAAAAAGAAATTATTTTAAACAGGTGAGAGAAGAAATAGGTGAAAACAAATACTCTTACATACACTAAGGCAGAAAAAAGAAAGGTGAATTAAAATAAGGAAGAGGAAAATGGGGGAGGAAAAATCAAGAAAGTATTTTAAACAGGTGAGAATAAGAAACAGGTGAAAACAAACTCTTACATACACAAATGAAAAAAACAAATGAAGGGTGGATTAGAATTAGACAAAGGAATAAAATAAGGAAGAATGGGGAAGGAGGGAGAAGGAATGGGGTGGAAAGGGGAGAGTCTACATCACCCTCCCATTCCTCCCATCCCCCGTCTGTGTCTCGCATGATGCCGTATGCTAATGGGGTTCAGTCCTTTATAAGACAGACGGTCCTGACCACAGCCCGTCACTCACCATCCTCTGCTCTCACCTGTCACTCAACTCTCATTCTCCTACCTGAGACAGAGACAGAGAGAGAGAGAGAGAGAGAGAGAGAGAGAGAGAGAGAGAGAGAGAGAGAGAGAGAGAATATAGGACACGCACACATTTTCTTCATTTTACAACTTCTCTGGCAAGTCTAAAAGAAATTAAAGCAAAAAGAAGTTCAAATTTTTGCGATAACAGAAGCAAATAGCAATCCCACAGGTAAACTCCCTCCTCCCATCCCTCCTTCCCCTCCCCCCCCACATCACACCTGTCGAAGAAGAAGAAGACAATGGAAAAGAAAAAGAAGAAAAAGAAGAAGATGAAGAAGGTGAAGTAGAAGAAGGTGAAGTAGAAGAAGAAGAAGAAGAAGAAGAAGAAGAAGAAGAAGAAGAAGAAGAAGAAAAGAAAAAGATAGCCAATTCAATTTTTTTGCCTATTGATAAGTTTTAACCTGCGTTACGGCCTGTATGTCTATTGAGAAGCCTTGAAACCTTCCTATTCAGGCCTCCTCCTCCTGTTCCTGCTCCTCCTCTTCCTCCTCCTCCTCCTCCTCCTTCTTCTTCTCGTCCTCCTCCTCCTCCTCCACTACTTTCTCTTCTTCGGATTTGTGTGTTTCCATTCATGATTTTCACGGGTCTGTGAGCGTGTATGGGTTCTGGAGAGGCGGTGAGGGGAAGGCGAAGGAGGAAGGAGGGAGAGGAGGGCAAAAGGAGGAAGGATATTCATAGAGCTAGGAGAGAGGATTGGAGGGGCGAGGCATCCTGTATTGTGGGTTCCAATAGGCTGCTCCTGAAGACGCTGTTCCCACGGTAATCTCCTCCTCCTCCTCCTCCTCCTCCTCTCTAACAGTCCTCTATTTCCCAAAGGTCTTCCCCTCACGCCTCATTCCCCTTGGCGTCTCCTAATCTCCCTTCTTCCTCTCTCCCTCCCTCTCTGCACTCCCTAATTACTGTTTTCCTCTCTCTCCTTCGCCTCCTGGTTGGTTTCCCTCTCTTTCCTTCGCCTCCTGGTTGGTTTTCAGCGTCTATGCTTTCCAATGCACTCGTAACTTCGGCTCTCTTATTGTATGTCTTTCGTAGAACACTGTATTTATTGTATTCTGTACTGTATTGCTGTTTTTCCTCCATTCCTTTGCTCCCTGGTTAGTTTTCAGCGTCTCTGCTCTCCAATGTACTCTCAAGTTTGGTTTTCTTGTTGTATGTCTTTGGTGGAACACTGTATTTCTTGTATTTCTTGCTGTGGTACGGTTTTCCTTCCTTTTCCTTCGCCTTCTTGCCTATTTTTTAGTTTATTTTTCTTATATACATGTAAATTCACTCTATTTCTGTTTCGTTTTTTTCTTTCGTCTTCTTCCTCATTTTTAGTGTTTATTTTTCTTATATACTTCTAAATTTCACTGTATTACTGTTTTGTTTCCTTCTTCTTCGTTTCCTTCTTTATTTCTTACTGTTTATTTACTTTATATACTTTTAAATTCACTATTTTTTGTTTTGTTTCCTTTTCCTTCGTCTCCTTAATTATTTTCTAGTGTTTTTATCATATACTTCTGAATTCTAACTGATAATAATAATGATCACACACTGCCAGGTACAGTCTTCACCTGAGCACCGCCTTCATTCCCTTTCACTTACTAACTTCTTCTCCTCCTCCTTCTCCTTCTCTTCCCCAGCACTCCTTACCTCTTCGTCCCCCCAACGTCCCCTTCCTCCTCCTTGTCCTCTCCTCCTCCTCCTCCTCCTTCTCTTCCCCAGCACTCCTTACCTCTTCGCCCTCAACGTCCCCTTCCTCCTCCCTGTCCTCTCCTCCTTCTCCTTCTCCTCCTCCTCCTCTTCCTCCTCCTCCTCCTAATCCTCCTCCTCCTCCTCCATTAGCGAGAGGAAGGAGTCACTCTCTCTTCCTACATCTCGACCCCATGAATCTTGACGGATTTATGCTCTTGTCACCGTCTTAACCACCACCACCACCACCACCACTGCTTGCCTTCTCCTACGTCTTGTTTTTCTTTCTTATTTTTCTTCGTTGTTATTGTTTTCTTATTGTTTTCTTATTTTGTTCATTGTCTTTCTTTATCTTTTTTCTTCTCTTTCTTATTTTTTGTTGTTCATCTTTTGTGTAGTATGTTTTGTTGTTTTTTTTGTTTCATTCTCTTGCATTCCACAGTATTGTTGTTTGTTGTTGTTTGTTGTTGTTGTTGTTGTTGTTGTTGTTGTTGTTGTTGTTGTTGTTGTTGTTGTTGTTGTTGTTGTTGTTGTTGTTGATCCTCTTGTTGTTGTTGAAGTTTTTGCCGTTGTTGTCCTTGTTACTTCTACTTTTGTTATCCTTCTCTCTTCTCTTCTCATCCTTGTCCTCCACCACCACCACCACCACCAGCATCACCACCACCACTACCACCACCACCACCACCACCTCTTTACTTAATGACACAGAGCAACAGGATTGGTCGGCCGATTATCAGATTGGAGCAAGTGGCGGCGTGATTGGCTGCTTGTTTGGAGGCAGGACAGTGTTAAGCCGCCCGCCAGTGAGGCCTCCTGCAGGTGGCTCCGGCGGGGCTGAGTGGCTGACTGGCTGGGCGCTGACTGCTTGATTGGGCTGTTTGGTTGATCAGTTTGTTGCTTCCTGATCGATTGGTCCTAAGTCGATTGGGGGAAGGCGATTGAAGCTGATTGGGAGAAGGATCATGTTTCGAGTGCTTTTCTCTCTCTCTCTCTCTCTCTCTCTCTCTCTCTCTCTCTCTCTCTCTCTCTCTCTCTCTCTCTCTTATTTTTTTACTATTTTTATTTATCTATTTATTTCTAGTTTTAATTTTCTTAGTATTTTCTTTTCTTTCTTTCTTTATCTTCTCTATCTATTCATTTATATATTTTACTTATTTTTTTTATTGTGTGTGTGTGTGTGTGTGTGTGTGTGTGTGTGTGTGTGTGTGTGTGTGTGTGTGTGTGTGTGTGTGTGTGTGTGTGTGTGTGTGTGTGTGTGTGTGTGTGTGTGTGTGTGTGTGTGTGTGTGTGTGTGTGTGTGTGGAAGGAGTATGAGTTTGTGGAGGAGGTACTGGTGTGTTCTCATGGCCACTTTCTCTAGCTAACACTCTTAAAAGTTTTCTCCAGCCAAAAGAGCCATTTCCGAAGGCCAAACAGAGAGAAAGTCGCAATTCTAAAGCTGTTTATCCAACCAATTATTTATAAACTTCACAAATCTCTCACTATAACCATAGAAACTTCCTTAAAAGTACCCACAACATCTAAAGGCCAAACAGAGAGAAACTTGCGATTTTAAAACAGTTTATGCCATTAACTATGTATAAAATTCACTAATTTCTTACTGTAACCATATAAACTCAATCTAGAGGCCATACAAAGAGAAAGTTGCAATTCTAAGGCCATTTATGCTAGTAATTGTGTATAAACTTCACTAATTGAAAGAAAGTTGCAATTTTAAGGCTGTTTATGTCATTAAATATATATAAACTTCACTAATTGAAAGAAAATTGCAATTTTAAGGCTGTTTATGTCATTAAATATATATAAACTTCACTAATTGAAAGAAAGTTGCAATTTTAAGGCTGTTTATGCCATTAAATATATATAAACTTCACTAATTGAAAGAAAGTTGCAATTTTAAGGCTGTTTATGTCATTAAATATATATAAACTTCACTAATCTGAAGAAAGTTGTAATTTCAAGGTTGTTTATACCATTAATTATGTATAGACTTCACTAATATCTTGCTGTAACAATAAAAATACCATTAAAAGTATCCATGACGCCCAATATAGCCAGATAATGTAATGCAGGTGACCCATAAAACGTTTTGCCAAGCTGTAAGAGAAACAGTTGCGGTTTTAATGTTTTTTTTTTTATGCAAGAGGGAAGACAAGCTAGGGGCAATAAAAAATGAATATAAAAAGACCCACTTGATTGCCAGTTCCCTTAAAAGTCACACAGAGTTAACCAAGAGTCTGGCACAAATGTATCCCACTAATCATGCAGGATATTCATTAAACCCTCACTTAAACTATAGAAATATCCTCACAAGTGCCCACAGAAATCCACAACAGCCTGGTAACATAGTGAAAGTGGGTATTTAAGAGACTTTTGCGGGTAGCGACTACAGAGAGAAACAGCCACAAATTTAACCCCTTCAGTACTGGGACACATTTCTACTTTAAGATTTGTGTACGATTAAACCCTTTTTATTGACATTAGGAAGGGTCTATGGAGGTCAGAAGATTAATGGCCACAGTCTTCACTATTCTATTCCCCACATAAGTTTCTGAAGCTGTATGACATCACCAAATAGTAAGTAAAATGAATAATGGAAACGCGTATTGGTGCTCAATAATGAATAAACTCCACTAATCTTCCATTATAATCATGCAAACACCCTTAACCCTTCAGTACCATGACGCGTTTCCATATTCATTCTAGTGACTATTTGGTGATTTTATACAGCTTCAGAAACTCATGTTCGGGATTAAAATAGTGAAGACTTTGGCCATTAATCTTCTGACCTCCCTAGCCCCTTCCTAATGTCAACAAAATGGTCTAATCGTACACAAAACTCAAGGTAAAAATGTGTCCCAGTACTGAAGGATTTAAAAGTACTCAAGAATTCAGTAAAGCGCAGTAAAATAGAGAAGGTGGGTGATGAAACGTTTGGCAGTAGATCTCTCTCTCTCTCTCTCTCTCTCTCTCTCTCTCTCTCTCTCTCTCTCTCTCTCTGTCTGTCTCTCTCCCTCCTTTCCCCGCGCCGCCTTTCTCTTGCTCCTCCCCAGCTGGAATGTTTGTGGCTGGCCTGAACCGCTGGCTGTGTGGCGGGGATCCAGAGAGTCTTGATTAGGGGTTCTGTTTCTCCCCTCTCTCTCTCTCTCTCTCTCTCTCTCTCTCTCTCTCTCTCTCTCTCTCTCTGTATATTGTTTTATTTTACGTTTTCTTGTTATTTTTTTCTTCTTATTCTCATTTTTTCTTTCTATTTTTTCTCTTTATTTTTCTGTTTCTTCTTCGTTTTCTTGTTATTCATATTCTTCATCTGTTTACTTATTTTCTATTTCGTCTCTCTCTTCGTTATCAAGTCCCTTTCTTTCTTCCTTTCTCTCTCTTTTTTTCTCTCTCTCCCTCTCTTTTCTACTACTACTACTACTACTGATATACCTCCTCCGTATTTCTCCTCCTAGTTCTTCTTCTTCTTCTTCGCCCTCTCCTTCTCCTTCTCCTCCTCCTCCTCCTCCTCCTCCTCCTCCTCCTCCTCCTCCTCCTCCTCCTCCTCCTCCATCCGTTACAAAAGTACTTTCCTTCCTCCTTCGATCAATTCTTGGTAATCCTTGTAATCAAATTTATAATAATCCTTTTCGTTCAGCTCCTTCTCCGGCAATTTCTCCTTCACAGCACCGCACTTGATTTCCTTCCTTCCTTCACTCCTTCATTTACCTCAGTCGTCCCTCTTCTCCTTCCTTCCCTTGCTTCATTCATCCCTTTATTCCTTTCTTCATTCACTTTTGGTTCCTTTTAATGTCGGTTTTTTTCCTATCCATTGTTGTTTTTCACTCTCTGTTTTATTTCCTTTATTTTCTCTATTTCATTCAGTTGTTTCCTTCTTTTCTTTCCTATTTCCTTTACTTAAAATCGTCCCTTTTTTCTTTCCTTCCTTTCCTTCATTCCTTTCATTTTCTCAACCATTCCATATTTCCTTATTTCCTTCCTTTATTCCTTCAGTTCCCTCATGCGTCCCTTCTTTCCTCCTACCACTATTGGTGTCCATGTAACTGGAGCAAAGTAGACGATAGGGCTCTTTTATCCTCCTCCTCCTCTTCCTCCTCTTAATCCTCCTCCTCCTCCTCCTCCTCCTCTCAATGAACCCCTGTATGGTACTTCATTAACCTCCCTTCCTCCTCCCTCCGTCCCCCACCTCCCTGCCCATCCACTCTACATCCTGCTCTTCTTCTCACTTCTCCTTCCCTCTCTCCCTCCTAACCATCCCTCCTTAACTATCAACCTCACATAGTTGAGTGGTTGCGTGATAAATGTCGTTGTCAATCTAGATATCTTGCCTCGTTGTTTTTCCTCCACGTCCTCGTCAGTGGAAGGCAAGGAAGGGAAGCAGTCTACCCATCCATCTGTCAATCCATCTAGTTGTGTGTGTCTCGTTTTTTTTTTTTGGTTAGGTTTGGACGTATCGGGAATGTGATGTCGGTTTTCAGGTGTCATTGTTAATTAGTGGGTTCATTAAGTTACCTGTGTGCAAGTTTCCAGGTGTGATTGATGACGTGAGGTTTGTGTGTGTGTGTGTGTGTGTGTGTGTGTGTGTGAATACTGTTTCCATTAGTGGTGATCTATATTGATAGGTTTGGTATGTGCTCTCTCTCTCTCTCTCTCTCTCTCTCTCTCACACACACACACACACATAGTAAATTTCAAGATACACACACAAACATTAGAACTCAAACAACACAACAGAAAACACACACACACACACACACACACACACACACACACACACACACACACACACACGCAGGACAGGTGTGTGGCGGGGCGAGGCCGGGTTGTATTTCAGGTGTGGTGTCACTTTACCCAAATCCTTCATCGCTCTTGGATTGTTTTCCACTTGAGAAGAAAATATCCTCTTTAGTGGTTTCGTCTTTATGGTTCTTGATCCTCTCACCTGTTGCCTTTTTTTATGCTTTTATTTTTACTTTTTTACTCGTTTCTCTCTGTTCCTCTTATTTTCATCTCTTTCTCTCTTTCTCCTCTTAATCTTCTCCTTTTACTCCATTTTTTTGTAATTTTTCTGTATTTTTCCTTTTCTCATTGTCATTTTTTTCATTTTTAATTAATTTCATCTTGTTTTTGTATTTGCTTTTTCCTCTTTATCCATTTTTCCGTTTTTTGTATTTCTTTAGTTCATTTTCTTTGTTTTCCTCTATTTTCTCTTATTTTCCTCGTTTTTTCCCGTTTTCTCTACTGTCCTTCTCTCTCTCTCTCTCTCTCTCTCTCTCTCTCTCTCTCTCTCTCTCTCTCTCTCTCTCTCTCTTGTCTCGTTTCTTTTCCTCTATCTCTTCTCATCATCCTGTATTTTTCCTCTTCGAGCTACTAGGAAAACACACACACACACACACACACACACACACACACACACACACACACACACACACACACACACATCACCATCCTCTTAGCTTCCTTTTATCCTTTCCTTTCCTTCCCTCCTTCAATAACACCTTTATTCTTCCTTCCTATCTCCTCATCCGCTATTAAACTGATAGGCGAAGAAGTGGATAAGGTAAATTAAATAAGAAAGAAAGGAGGGAAGAAAGATAATGAAGAGGACTAAGGATAAAAAGTGATAAAGAGATGGATGGGAGAAGGAAAGATGAGTAAAGGAGAAGAATGGTGATGGATAAGAGAAGGGAGGAAATAGAAGAAGGGAAGATGATACGTGAGAACTAAACATTGTAGAGGGAGGAGGAGGAGGAAGAGGAGGAGGAGGAGGAGGAGGAGGAGGAGGAGGAGGAGGAGGAGGAGGAGGAGGAGGAGGATGGAACTAGATCAGAAGGAGGAACAGGAGGAGGAGGAAGAAAATGAAGGCACTTGATCAAGGGGAAAAAGATACAGATAGGTAGGTCAGAGGAGGAGGAGGAGGAGGAGAGGAGAGAGGAGAGAGAGAGAGAGAGAGAGAGAGAGAGAGAGAGAGAGAGAGAGAGAGAGAGAGAGAGAGAGAGAGAGAGAGAGAGAGAGAGAGAGAGAGAGAGAGAGAGAGAGAGAGAGAGAGAGAGAGAGGCAGGTGAGGAGGACAGGTGCGGGCAATAATTAGCATAGCGCAGGTGAACACTAGCTGGGTTTCCTTATCAGAGAAGGCAAGGGTGACACTTAATCTATTCCCCTTTGGACACCACCACCACCACTACTACCACCACCACCACCACTACCACCACCACTACCACTTGGAATTTCACACATTTAGTTAACTTTTTTTTCTTCCTTTTTCATTAAAATTTTTTTTCAAGACAGTCCTCCACAGCAGACTTCATCTCGTTTTCTGTACGCTGCACCTGTTTAACGTAATTAGCACCTCTCTCTCTCTCTCTCTCTCTCTCTCTCTCTCTCTCTCTCTCTCTGTAGGAAAAGCTGCCACCTTAAGCCGCCTAGTCGAAGGAAAAAAAACAAGCAATGGGGATTAAGATAAATAATGGGCTAGTGAAGAAAAGTTTTCCTTCAACTAAATCCGAATATATTTCTTCCTCTCCCTTGCGCCTGAAAATACGCATACACGATACACATAGGAGGTGCTTGCATTATACATTATCTGCTGACACACTCACACATACACACACACACACACACACACACACACACACACACACACACACACACAGGCTTAAGGGAGGAACGGTGTAGATTACCTTACTCAATTGCAAACAGTAGTAGTGGTGGTGGTGGTGGTGGTTGGGTAGGAGTGGTATTATTATTATTATTATTATTATTATTATTATTATTATTATTATTATTATTATTATTATTATTATTATTATTAGTAGTAGTAGCAGCAGCAGCAGCAGCAGTAGTAGTAGTAGTAGTAGTAGTAGTAGTAGTAGTAGTAGCAACAGTAATAGTAGTAGTAGACAAAAATCGAATAGAAAATACGAATACAACCTCCCTCTGTCTGTCTTTGTCTCTCTCTCTCTCTCTCTCTCTCTCTCTCTCTCTCTCTCTCTCTCACACACACACACACACAGGAACACGTCCACACAAAGGCCACATACATGACAAATACAGGAGCGTATCATTAAGCACCCTTTCCACCTGAGTCGAGTCTTCAAGGTCTCCTCAAACAAGACGCCACAAATACACTAGTACTATTTTTTGCTGTTTATTTTTCGTCAAGGTGGATATCAGAGGTCGAGTGCAGAAAGTGAGGACCCCCAATTAAGGCTTTATATTAGAGAAAACGGGGTCAAATTAATGGTTTCTGCGGCAGGATCAGATGTTTAAATGCCTCTTTGGGACGAGTGAGTGAAGTCCCCTGACAGTCAGTCCGCTCGGCTCACCTTTCCACCACCGACACACACACACAAGCTGCTCCTCAAACTTGACTCAAGCTTTGCCGGGATTGGAAGCTACATACTACCTGGATCTCTCTCTCTCTCTCTCTCTCTCTCTCTCTCTCTCTCTCTCTCTCTCTCTCTCTCTCTCTCTCTCTCTCTGTGTGTGTGTGTCGCTGTCTCTAAGCTTGTCGCAAGTGTAAATCGCAAGTCAAGGGCAACCTGTGTGTGTGTGTGTGTGTGTGTGTGTGTGTGTGTGTGTGTGTGTGTGTGTGTGTGTGTGTGTGTGTGTGTGTGTGTTTAGTGTTTGGACGTGCATGCTTCTCATTCTCCTTCTCTTTCTCCATTTCCCTTGCAGTGTTTGGTTCTCCTTCTTCCCTCCTTCGTTCCTCAAGGTCGAAAGTGACGTAAAAACAAAGAAAGAGACACACAGAGAAAGAAAGAAAGAGTGATACATGGAAATACAAAAAAGAAAAAAGCTAATAAATTAAGGACTCGACTAACCCTCACCCTGTTCTCTCTCTCTCTCTCCACTCTCCTCTTAGTTTTTGTTAATCTTTTTTTTTTCTTTGCCTATAGCACCTGTAGGTAACTTGAAGAGTATTGGAAGCGCTGTTAAGCCTCCACACACACCTTTACACACACACCCTTTCGTATACAGACACCCACAAGAACCCTTACCGATACACTAACATTTAACATTTCCACCCACGAGACACCACGAGAACCCGCGAAAACCAACTACAACCCATCACAACCCCACGAAAACCCACAACACCTCATCCCTAACCCAATACACTAACCATTAACAACATTTCATCCACGAGAACCCATGAAATGAAAACCCACCACAACCCCACGAAAACCCACCAGACGCCTCACCCACAATCCAATACACTAACCATTAACAATTTCATCCACGAAAATCCACGATAACCCATCACAACACCACAACCCCACGAGAACCCACCACAAGACCTCATCCCTAACCCACGTTCCGAAGCAGCGATCCAGTGCACCTTTTGGCTAATCAATCAAACCATCTTTAGCATCGTCCAATAGCGTCACAGGATCGCCGCAGTGACCAATAGGGACGCGTGTTGCAGGCAGTGGTGGGTCTGGCGTGTGGGGATCGGCCAGTGAGCGGCGGTCTTGCTGCGGGACCACGAATAATGCGGGATCTAAGACTACGTTCTCCCGTCCTCTTTGTCACTGGAAGACTGATTACCCGCCAATTAGAAGTAAATTACCCCACTGGCATGATTTGTTGGCCATAATGGACACTAGAGAGTCGGTGGGGACGATTCTTGCGCATGATTCTACCATCCACTCCTCCTCTCTTTCTCTTCCCTCTCCTTTACCTCCCTCTCCTTCAAGCCTCGTCTCTCCTTCAGTTGATATGGATGTGGAGACCAGCTAACGCCACAATACACCACCTGTCTCAATCACTCGTTAATTACAGGTGGTTTATATTGTATGTACTAAAAGTCGTCCTGTTTTCTGGTGCTTCCTCGCTCGTTCAAGTCTCCGGCCCAAACTGAGGGAATGCAGGTTATGGCGGGGCGGGGGAGACGGGAGTGGTTTGGTGTTTGTTCAGTGGAAGACGCAAGGAAAAGCATCAGTTAGGTTAGAGTTTGGGGAAAAAATGAGATATAATAGAGCAGTCCAGATCCTTACCCGTTTAGAAAGCGTACGTGTGTGTGTGTGTGTGTGTGTGTGTGTGTGTGTGTGTGTGTGTGTGTGTGTGTGTGTGTGTGTGTGTGTGTGTGTGTGTGTGTGTGTGTGTGTGTGTGTGTGTGTGTGTGTGTGTGCATTCCGAGAACTCGAGGCCAGTTTTGGATATTTGCGACTCCTCTCTCTCTCTCTCTGACGCTCCTCAAAACCTCTTTCTTCACGACACATTTCAAATTTTCACGCGGGATTCGAACGGGGCTGCCTCAAATGATCCTTTTTTTTTTTTCAGATGCCTCAGTTACCAAGACGCCTCACCAGTCTTTATCACCTGGGCTATTCACACTCTCCTTCACCTTCTCCTTAGCAACGACTCAGGCTAATTCGTAAACACTTCAACTTTCTCTCTCTCTCTCTTCATGTTTTCTTAAGCGTCTGGGAAATTTACCACAAAAAAAAAGAGTAAAGAATGAAGAAAAATAAATGACTGGAGGAGTGAAGTAAAATCAAAACGTATGCGGTTAAGAAAGAAAGAAAAAATGGTAAAAATAAAAATAATAATAAAAAAAGCAGAAAAGATAGTTCCCACTTCATGAAAGAGAGAGAAAAAAAATCGAGACGACGAGAAATTTTGATAAATAGATAAGCGTTTATTGATAATTACATAAATCATCCAGAAGAGTGTGTAATTATAAGTAGTGGAGAGGCAAAAGAAATTCAAGAGAGTGGGTTTGCTCGTGGCGTCTGTCTGTCTGCGGAAGGAAAATAAAGAAGGGAGAAATTCAAGACATAATAAAAGAAGAGCCTCACCGTTATGCCTGTGTCTTTTCTCCCTTCTTCTTCCTCTTCTTCTTCTTCTTCTTTGTCTTCTTCTTCTTCTTTTTCTTCTTCGTCTTCTTTTTTTTGTCTGCGTCTTCTTCTTCTTCGTCCTTTTGGTGTGTGTGTGTGTGTGTGTGTGTGTGTGTGTGTGTGTGTGTGTGTCTGTGTCTGTGTCTGTCTGTCTGTCTGTCTGTCTGTCTGTCTGTCTGTCTGTCTGTCTCTCTCTCTCTCTCTCTCTCTCTCTCTCTCTCTCTCTCTCTCTCTCTCTCTCGACATTCTGAGCTCTCGTTTTCTTTCTGCTTTGAGTCGAGCTGGAGAGAGAAAAAATGCAACAAAGAATGCACTGGATACCAAACTCTCTCTCTCTCTCTCTCTCTCTCTCTCTCTCTCTCTCTCTCTCTCTCTCTCTCTGGGCACGCACCTGTCACTCTGTCACCTGTAACATCGAAGCTTACTATTCACACTTCACCTTCTTGACAAGTTTTCCGCATCGCCTTGTCTCGTTCGTCCCACTGTTTACAAGCTCATTTATTTATTTAACCACATCGATACCAGGAGGGATTCAAGGAACGATTTAAGGAGCTAAAACAATTAAAGCTAGTCTGGGAATTTGTGGTGTGCTGTCTATATGTGATTAAAGAAACGTAGGAGTAATGTAAGGAATGGAAAGTCTTAAACCAACTCTGGGAAATGGTAATGTATTGTGTCTCTGTCCCTATATGAAGAAATGTTAGTGCTGTGATGACTGGTTAACCCTTTCAATACCATGACGCGTTTCCTTACTCATTCTGCTTAGTATTTCGTGGTTTTATACAAATTCAAATACTTAAATGGGGAATCAAAATAGTGAGGACTCCAGTCATTAATCTTCTGACCTCCATAGACCTTTCTTAATGTAAGTAAATTGGTTTAATCGTACACGAATCTCAAGGAGAAAATGTGTCCCAGTATTGAAGGAAAAGTATGTGAGCGAAAGTCTTAAATCTACTTTGGGTAATAGTGAAGTGTTGTTTCTCTTTCTCTCCGTCTATAGATGAGGTGATTAATTAAGGAAAAACAGAAGTGAAATAAGGAGAGGACAGTCTTAAACCTACTCTGGGAAATAGTGAAGTATTGTCTTTCTTTCTCTCCGTCTATAGATGAGGAAATATTAGTCTTGTGATGATTGGTTAAGGAAAAATAGAAAAAAGATATGGGGCGAAAGACTCTACCATAAACAGGGTATAAACGGAAAAATGATAAAAAAAAAAAAAAAAATACAAGTAAACCAATAAACGAAAAAAAAACAATAACAAACCAAACAGATATACATATAAAAAAGATCCCCACAAAAAAAAAAAAAAAAGAAAATGAACAAAACCATGATCAGACTCACATTTCCTACACAAAAGCAGAATAAAATGCCTAACTAAAACCATGATAAAACAAGTGAAAGTAGCGCCATACTCTACCACTCTATTACAGGACAGCACGGAGGGAGAGAAGCAGGCAGGGCAAGGGAAGATGTGTAGTGATTTCTGAGCTAAACAGGCTTACGCAACACTGAGCCGCCATCCTCTTTAATTCCCTAAGTCGAGGAGAGTATCATCGCGCCACGCTCATGATGAATATTCCCGCTGATGGAGATAATAGGTGGCCTTATACGGGAGGGACAGAGGGCAGGGGAGAGAGAGAGAGTAGTGGGAGGGTTTGGAGGGAAGGTAAGAAACGACTGGAGGAAGGTTAGGAGAGTAGAAAGAAAGGGATTGAAGGTGTGGGTGAGACTGAGGGTAAGGGATGGGTCTCTCTCTCTCTCTCTCTCTCTCTCTCTCTCTCTCTCTCTCTCTCTCTCTCTCTTTCATACTGTAAATTCATATTATATTTTAATTTTCTTGGAATTGTAAGTTTTGGTAGACAAGTTACAGTTGAAATGGTACAGAAAGGTAGTTATTGTTGTTGTTACTGGTGGTGGTGGTGGTGGTGGTGGTATCCCAATCATTACCATCACCACCACGTCATCGCTGTCACCATCACCAACGCACAAATCACTCAAGACATGAATCGTCATAATTATACTCACTAATTCCCACTCTTCTCTGTTCCAGGTAAGCCAGTGACACCTGAGGGAACGCCTGCCACTTGTGTACCTGTAAGTAGAGCGTGGAAATGTTAGCATATCACAACACACACCTTGCTGGGACACTAACTTTTTATTTCACTCCTCAAAGCAAATCTCGAGAAGCAAAACACATAAAGAAAAATAAAAATACATAAAATCAGTTACTCAAATAAGAAACTCAATGAAATGTCAACAGAGAACGTGAAGAAAGCATAAATGACTGACAGAAAATGAACGAAATAAATAAATAAAAAAATAATAAGCAAATAAATAAATAAATAAATGAATAAATAAGGTAAAACAGAGAGAGAGAGAGAGAGAGAGAGAGAGAGAGAGAGAGAGAGAGAGAGAGAGAGAGAGAGAGAGAGAGAGAGAGAGAGAGAGAGATTCACCTGCGCCGTGGCCAGGTAAGGAGGTGAAGGGAGAAGGACAGAGCGATGAGGCGGTACAGGTACAGGAAGCGAAGACAGGAAGATGTGGTGACAGCTTGACGGGAATGTGACGTGAAATTAGGAGGAGGAGGAGGAGGAGGAGGAGGAGGAGGAGGAGGAGGAGGAGGAGGAGGAGGAGGAGGAGGAAATGAAACAGTATGACAGAAAGAAAATGGAGCGAATGAGGAAAGAAAAAACAGTGAAATAAAAGAGGACATAACGAAAGAGGAGGAGAATCTATGAAGTAAAACAAAAAAGACAAGAAAGAAAGAGAAATGAGAGAAATAAAGAACGAAATCAGAGAGAGAGAGAGAGAGAGAGAGAGAGAGAGAGAGAGAGAGAGAGAGAGAGGCAATAGAACCAGTAGAAGGTAATATATTATCGTGGGGCGAGGGCTTCCTGACCACGCCCAGTGCTGCCCGTGGCCTGAGGGGACGGCCTGGCGGGACTTGGGCTCAGAACCACCAGATCCACAGACGCCACGAACACTGAGCCGTGAACCTGGACTAACTTTACCTGATATTGAATAGTCAACCTGAACTAACTTCACCTGATATAAATGAACCACTAAAACGCATAAACCTGGACAAACTAGACCAAACAAACACATGAACTAACATTACCTAACCTAATATTGAACTTTGAACCTGCTCTAACTTTACCTAACCTGACATAACAACCACAAACAAAAAAACACTGAGTCTTACTAACTTGATGTAACCTCGCAAAGCTGAACCATCAAAACACGTAAAAATGGATTAAATTGACCTAACTTAGCATAACTGAGGCACCAAAACACGTAAACCTTACTAAATTTGCTTAATATAACGTTGAACTGTGAACCTAGCCTAACTTTACCTAACCTAACAAAAATGAACCACTCAAACAGGTGAAAATGGATTAAATTTACCTAACTTAGCATAACTGAGGTACCAAAACACGTGAACCTTACTAAATTTGCTTAACCTAACATTGAACTGTGAACCTGGTCTAACTTTACCTAACCTAACAAAAATGACCCACTCAAACACGTGAACCTTACTAAATTTACTTAACCTAACAAACCTGAACCACTAAAACACGTGAACCAGGACTAACTTTACCTAACAAAACCAGAACCAATTGAACAAATGAACGTTACTAACTTTAACCTAACTTAACTGAACCACTAGAACCATCGACGCCATGAAGATTAAAACAGTGAACCTAAAACTAACTTAACCTATCCACCAGAACCGGCAATGCTTAGAAAATTGAACCGTGAAACGAACCGGATGAAACAATGACAGAAAAATAGAATTAGAGCAAATAGAACAAATAAAATAGAGAGAATAAGAGGATAGAACAATATAGAATAAAGACACATAAGAAAGGGAGAGAACGAGAGAGAAGAGAGAAATGTTTCGAATCACTTTTCGGAACCGGATCGCAGTACTGAAGCGTCATTCGATACAGGAACCGAAGCACAGTGAACCAGTCGAATGATAGCTCTCTCATAAAAATTCCTGCGCCAGTGAAGGTTTTTTTGGACCCTGAAATGGCTAAAAATATCAATTTTGGTCGGGTTTATTCGGCGAGAGAGAGAGAGAGAGAGAGAGAGAGAGAGAGAGAGAGAGAGAGAGAGAGAGAGAGAGAGAGAGAGAGAGAGAGAGAGAGAGAGAGAGAGAGGCCTCCACTAATATATTTTTTTCCATGGTTTCTCTCTCTCTCTCTCTCTCTCTCTCTCTCTCTCTCTATACATTTCATTTTCTGTCTCATTCTTTTTCCACCTTTAATATCTCTGCTTTTAGTCTCTCTCTCTCTCTCTCTCTCTCTCTCTCTCTCTCTCTCTCTCTCTCTCTCTCTCTCTCTCTCTTATACATTTCCTTTTGTCTCATTTCTTTTCCATCTCTAATATTCTTTTCCCTCAAGTTCCAATACCTCTCTCTCTCTCTCTCTCTCTCTCTCTCTCTCTCTCTCTCTCTCTCTCTCCTTTCTCTCAATGGCCAGCTAGTGTGTCCTTGAGTTCGAAGGGAGGAGGGGGGAATGGGGAGATAGGGAGGGTGTGTAGGGGGGGGAAGGATCCCTTATGGCTGGAGGCAGTGGTAATGACTGTTGTGGCAGTATTAGGGACAGTGGTAGCAGATGATGAAGTGGAGGCAGGGAATGTGGGAGTGTCAAGTAGTAGTAGTAGTAGTAGTAGTAGTAGTAGTAGTAGTAGTAGTAGTAGTAGTAGTAGTAGTAGTAGTAGTAGTAGTAGTAGTAGTGGTTGTGGTGGTAAGGAAGGTAGGAACGAAAGGAAAGGGAAATCTCTACTGAAGCAAATTAAGAAGCTAAGGACAAAGAAATGAAAAAAAAATAATAATAAGTGAGATAATAAAACAAGACATTGGCGCAAAAAATGAAGGAAATAAAGAAAGGAGATGAAAAAAAACTACATAATAAAACAGAGAAATAAAACAAAATAGAAAAGGACGAAAAAAAACAACAACAACAAAAATGGGCAAATACAAACACAAGGAAACCAAAACAAAAAAAATAAAAAAGGGAAGAAAAAAGGAAGAAAAAAGAGGAATAATAAATAAAATAGAAACGAAAGAAAAAATATAAAGAAAAAAAAAAAATTAAAAGCATATAAAAGAAACGTTAAATAAGAGGCAATTCTCTCTCCATTCCCTTTCCTCCTTTCCCTCCATTCTCTCCAATACCTCATGTCCCTCCCTAGCCCCTCCTTCCCTCCTCTCCTCCCATCCCCCCCTTCGATCCCTCCTCTTCCTCGCTCCTTCCCGTAGCCAAGAAATACCTGCATTTTAAATTACCTGAAATGGAGAAGTAGGGAAGGAGAGGGAGAGAGGGAGAGGGAGAGAGAGAGGGAGTGGTGGGAGAGAAAAGGGAAATGTAAGGAAGGGAAACAGCTGGAGTATGGTGTGTGTGTGTGTGTGTGTGTGTGTGTGTGTGTGTGTGTGTGTGTGTGTGTGTGTGTGTGTGTGTGTTATGCTATGTGATAAGCCTGACATTCTCTCTCTCTCTCTCTCTCTCTCTCTCTCTCTCTCTCTCTCTGTGGTGGCTGTTTGGTCAGCATAATAGTAGGTGGGACTGTGACGAGAGCGCCATTAATGAGGCAGGGAAGGTGAAAGAGAGAGAGAGGGAGTGGGAGGGAGAGAGAGAGAGGGAGAGAGGGAGGGAGAAAGGAAGGCGCAGGAAAAAGGGACAGTTGTAGGAAGGGACAGTGGGAAGGACAGAAAAGGGACAGCAATTGGGAGGGATAAGGTGATGTAAACTGGAGACAGAGAGAAAAAATGACGGGTGTAAATTGAAGGATTCGGGAAAAAAATGGGGAGAAAATGACAAAGGTTTGGGAAGATTTGATACCGACAAAAAGAAAAAAAAAAAAAAAAAAAACCGGGGAAATACCAACATAACGACATGGATAGAAGAGAAAATTGCATTGTGGGAAAGGAAATGTGATAGTGGTGGATATTTGGCGGTGAAATATAAGAAAATTAACACTGCAGAGAGAAATAGTGATAGGAAATAATAGGATCAAGAATAAACCTTAGAAAAATAACTTGAAATATCGATACCATGTGTTCAGTTCAAATCAAACAACGGAATATGTTAAAGAAAATGTGAAACCAACGATACAAAAAAGAATTAGAATAAAATACATTGAAAATTTAAATACCAAAAAATGAAAACAAGGAATAAAAACAAAGAAAAAAAAAAAAACACTCAAATTACCGACATACCGATCATACCCAAACAAAAAACACAAGAACCAGAAAATAAAAACAAAAAAATAACAAAAATAAACCAAAGCAAATAAAACAAAACAATTAAAACACTTTCAACACCAGCAATACACAACACAATACCTGCAAATGACTCACTAATGACACACACGCGTCTTACTTTGCATCGAACAAGACTTCAAGAAATACAAGTTTTCCTTCCTTAGCTTCATTACTCATTGGGCGACAATAAACCAGCTCCAATAAGCCAGGCAGGTAAGAACAGGTGAGCTGGGAGGGAGAGGGAGAAGGAAGACCAATGGAGAGGAGGGAGAAGGTAGGAAGGAGGAAGATTCAGAATAGATGAGGATAGATGGGCTAAGAAAGAAGACAAGGTAGAAAAGAGGAGTGAGAGGTGAGGAAAAGAGAGCTTGGAGAAAGAGGAAGAAGCAAAAGGAGCCATGGAGAGCAAAGAGGACAAGATAAAAAAGAGGATGAGGAAGAATAGATGAGGACAGATAGGGTGGGAAAGATGGGTTAGGAAAGAAGAATTGTGAGAGAGGTGAGGAAAAGAGAGCTTGGAGAAAGAGGGAGAAGCAAAAGGAGCCATGGAGAACAAAGAGGACAAACTAGGAAAGAGGAATAAAGAGGACAAGTAGGCTGGGAGGAAAAGGGAGGAGCAAGAGGCATGAAGAGGAAAGAACAAAGGTAGAAAAGAAGAATAAAAAAGACTGGTGGGGATAGATTGGCAGGGAGAGGAAGAGATTAGGAGCCATAGAAAGGAAGAGGACAAGGTAGGAAAGAGGGATTAGGAGAGGTGTGAGGACAGGTAGCCAGAGATGAGTCGGGAGGAGGACAAGCCACGTAGAGGAAAGAGGAAAAAATAGTAAAGTAAAGATTGTAAAGAAAAATGATAAGACAAATATAAGAGGGAATCTGATTAAAAAGAAAAAAAATTGTAGGTTATATAATTTTTCTTAATCGTAAGCTGAATAACATCGCATTTCATTCTCGTAGAGGAAAATATAGAAAATATAATAGAAAATAAAGTGAAGGTAAATGATAAGACAACTGTAAGAGGGAATCTGATTAAAAGAAAAAAAATTGTAGGTTTTATAATTTTTCTTACTCGTGAGCAGAATAACATCGCATTTCATTCATTATGTGTATTTGTTCTCTTTTTTCATACATGTCTCTCCGTCTCAAAGCAGAATCCACATACAGGTACTAATTTATCAATGAGAAGAAAAAGAAAATTGAGAATGCTATATTTTCCATCACATCCGTTACCTCTTACTCTCTGATGAACTGACGAAAGAAACACACCATTAGACAATTCTCTTAATTATATCATGAACTTTAAATAAACTCACGTATTTATGTCAATGTTTCTTCTGTATACCTTTTTTTTGCATACTAGACGCTCTGACGGACTGTGAGAAAGACATGCACTGAGACTCAAAACACACCTGTATTTTTCATCAATCATAACATGCCCACTAAATTAACCTCATCAATACTGGGACACATTTTTTACCTTGATATTTGTGTAAGATTAGACGATTTTACTGATGTCAGGAAGGGTCTATGGAGGTCAGATGATTAATAGCCACAGTCTTCACTATTTTAATCCCTCACATAAGTTTCTGAAGTACATAATTACCAAATAGTAATCAGAAATAAAGAAGAAAGTGTGTTGTACTAATTTAAAGCACATATGAATGATAATGTCTCCTCTATGCACTCATTCTCACTGAAATTCAAAACATACCTGTACATTTCACCAATCACAACACGACCACTAAATTAAAGCACGTATGAATGATAATGCCTCTTCTAATGTACTCATTCTCACTCAAACTCAAAACACACCAGTCACAACACGACCACTAAATTAAAGCACGTATGAATGATAATGCTTCTTCTAATGCACTCATTCTCGCAAACACTTCGAAGCTAGGACCAAAGAATCATTAACGCCGAAACTGCCAACACATTCTTATAAATCTCCAATCGTATCGCTACTTTTTAAACACAGACGCGGTGTAAACTGCCCGCGACGCTTCCTCCTCAGTATACCGAGACTCGCGGCGACTTGAAAGACAGCTAGAAAAACGGATGATCAATGGCTTCTGAGATAGAGCGAAAAAAAGGGGAAAAAGAATTAAAACTGACCATCTGCTGACTTCAATAGTTTGTGACAATTACTACACATTTCCAATTATCGTTTTATGTGTTTAAGACAGATGATAAAACCTGGTGTGAGAGAGAGAGAGAGAGAGAGAGAGAGAGAGAGAGAGAGAGAGAGAGAGAGAGAGAGAGAGAGAGAGAGAGAGAGAGAGAGAGATGACACAGACAGATAGATAGACACAGAGAGAGAGACACACACTGATACATACAAACATACACACACACACACACACACACACACACACACACACACACACACACACACACACACACACACACACACACACACACACACACACACACTTTGTGTGTGTGTGTGTGTGTGTGTGTGTGTGTGTGTGTGTGTGTGTGTGTGTGTGTGTGCGCCTCGGTGTGTGGCCTGGTAGGGTGACCTTGGTGTGACTCAGGCATCTGGTTGAGGAAGAGGAAGAAGAGGAAGAGAGAGACACCACAGGACGGAAGAAGGAAGGAAAGGGAGAGTAGAAAAAGAAGAAAGATAGAAAAAGAAGAGAAACAGAAAAGTGAGAAGGAAAAATATGACAACAGTTACTCTCTCCCTCCATCACATCACCATTCCCTTCCATTGGTCTCCTCCCTACTTTCCTCCCTTCCCTCCCTTCTCTCCCTTCTCTCCCTCCCTCTTGGCCTCACTGGTGGCGGTCAGGGAAAATCAATGCTTACATAACCTGTTTTTCTTTCACCTTTTTTGCTTCTTTTGCTTTCAAGTGCCACAAATCACAAGGGATATCTGAACTGAAGCCTTTTGCATTTTTCGTCTCCAGTTTCTTCGGTTCGGTTTGCAAAATGTAACCCAAGATATATAGATTCAAAAAAAGGATTATATTGAGAACTATAAGGTGTGAAAGATATGTCTCTCTGTCTCTCTCTCTCTCTCTCTCTCTCTCTCTCTTTCTCTCTCTCTCTTGCACACACTGTTATCTCACCTGACAGGACAAGAAATGTACACAAGAAATGGTGCATCACTATCTTTATCTTTGGATAGGCCGATGCTCTTCTACCTGCCCTTCTCCTTCTTCTTCTTCTTCTTCTTCTTCTTCTTCTTCTTCTTCTTTTCATCTTCTTGTTCATTTTCTTTTTTATCGTCCTCTTCATTCTTTTATTGTCTTCTTCTTCTTCTTCATTTTCTGTTTTCATCGTCTTCTTCTTTTCTTCTTCTTCTTCTTCTTCTTCTTCTTCTTCTTCTTCTTCTTCTCCTACTATTTCTTTTCCTCCTCCTCTTATTCTCTTCTTGTTCTTTTACGTCTTCGTTTTCCTCGTTTATTATCTCTCCCTCTCTTCATGATATATACTTCCCTTCGTCCTTATCGTCTTCCTCTTCTTCCATCTGTTTTTATCACCTCCTTCGTGTATTTCTTACTTCTTATCCTCGTCTTCCTCTTTTTTCTCCTTCATCGTTATCTTGCAAGCATTTCTTTCTCCTTAATTTGAGATGCATATCATTCTATCATTCTTTCTCTTTGTCCCTCTTCTCCATCCTCACCATCTATCTCTTTTCCTCCTCCTCCTCCTCCTCTCACTTGTCTTCCTCCACATTTTCCTCCCTTCGTGGTATTTTTTGTATATTTATTTCCTCGCCTTATCAGTTTTCTGTCTTTCTTATCTTTACTAAGCTCAGTTTTTTTCTTTTTTATGTATATTTCTTTTATGTTCTTATTTTCCTCATTGTCATCACCTTCGTTTTTTCCTTCTAGTCTCTGTTTCTTTTTGTATATATCTGTCTGTCTGTTTGTCTGTCTCTCTCTCTCTCTCTCTCTCTCTCTCTCTCTCTCTCTCTCTCTCTCTCTCTCTCTCTCTCTCTCTCTCTCTCTCTCTTTCTCTCTCTCTCTTCGCTACGTCTTATCATCATGTGTTCTGTAGCCTTTCACTGCCATCAACAGCCTCGCCCCCTTACAACCTTTCCCCGCCTACGTACACCACTCAATGCCAGACACACACACACACACACACACACACACACACACACACACACACACACACACACACACACACACACACACAGGAGAAAAAAAAGAAAAGGTGCCCAACCACATTTCAACACTTTATTCAAACTGTGTTCGCCTTGCACACAGACACACACACACACACACACACACACACACACACACACACACACACACACACATACACGTTGATGCTTAGGACCAGTGGTGATCATGTGTTTTGAGATAGTGTGTGTGTGTGTGTGTGTGTTTCACTGTTTGATCTGCTGCAGTCTCTGGCGAGACAGCCAGACGTTACCCTACGGAACGAGCTCAGAGCTCATTGTTTCCGATCTTCGGATAGGTCTGAGACCAGGCACACACCACACACCAGGACAACAAGGTCACAAGTCTTCGATTTACATCCTGTACCTACTCACTGCTAGGTGAACAGGGGCTACACGTGAAAGGAGACACACCCAAATATCTCCACCCGGCCGGGGAATCGAACCCCGGTCCTCTGGCTTGTGAAGCCAGCGCTCTAACCACTGAGCTACCGGGTGTGTGTGTGTGTGTGTGTGTGTGTGTTAAGGTTAAGGCAGGATGACTAAGACAGCGCGAATAATAAGTGAAAGCAACCAGACCAGTTACCAGGGAAGTAAGGTACCGCCGTCCACCACCACCACTACCACCACCACCACTAACACCACCATAACCTCTATTATCACCGTAACGCCTTTCACCACACACACACACACACACACACACACACACACACACACACACACACACACACACACACACACACACACAGTATCACTATTCCAGCCTCACTCACTTTCCCCTTACCAAAAACGTCACTCAGCCTTCATCACAACACATTGTCACTACAAACCATCACCACACACTGTCACCACACACCATCACCACACATTGTCACTACACACCATCACCACACACTGTCACCACACACCATCATAACACAGTCACCACACACCATCACCACAAGGATAATGACAATCTTACCACAATCACCACAATGGGCAGCACCAATTTGCTTCACCATCACCATCACTACCTTCTGACGCATTAGTAGTAGTGGTGGTGGTGGTGGTGGTGGTGGTGTTACAAAACGAAGCCCAATTTTCTAGCAAGGTTATCGAACTGAAGCGCAAATGTTATGTCTCTTAACCCCTTCAGTACCATGACGCGTTTCCATATTCATTCTGCTAACTATTTGGTGACTTTATACAGCTTCTGAAACTTATGTAGGGGGATTAAAATAGTGAAGACTCTGGCCATTAATCTTCTGACCTCCATAGACTCTTCCTAATGTCAATAAAATGGTCTAATCGTACGCAAATCTCAAAGTAAAAATGTGTACACCTGTATTGAAGGGGTTAACTTTTGACTAATTCCTTCATATCTTTTAGGGAGATTTAGGGAGACTGCAATTAAAGTGGGTCTTTTTTACTAATATAGTTTTTTTTTTGCCCTTGGTACTTTTCCTCTCTTATAAAAAAAAAGAAAAAAACTCCTTGACTCCTTCCTTACCTGGCCAATGCTATGGGGATTTAGAAGTAAGAGGTAGTGACAGGTATTTTTTTTATCATGTCTACTGCTTTTTTTTTTCTCAGTGGTAAGAATAATGGGCAGTGATGCATAATGGTCTTCGTGAATTAATGGCCAGGCCTTTTCGTTGATCGTGTAATGGAGGGTTGAGTCTCGTGAGCTGACCCTCCCTCTCCTTCTCCCTCCCTTTCCTCCAATCTCTCCGTCCTTCCCTCCATTCCTTCCCTTTCTATTCTCGTCTCCTCCCCTCCTATTTCTTCCCTCCCTTCTTTCTATCTTCACCTCCTCCCCTTCCTCTATTTCTTCCTTTCTCTCTATCCTCGTTTTCTCCCCTCCCTCTATTTCTTCTCTTCCTTTTTTCTATCCTTCTCTCCTTCCCTTCCTCTATTTCTTTCCTTCCTTCTCTCTATCCTTCCCTCCTCCCCTCCCTCTATTTCTTCCCTCCCTTCTCTCTATCTTCACCTTCCCTCCCTCTATTTCTTCCCTCCCTCCCTCACATGGCCGAGAGCGCCCCAGGCCACCGCCCAGATCCCTCCTCCTCCTCCTCGACCTTGGCAGATGGTCAAGGATGGTCGCCACTTGCCCTCAGGAACGCCGTGAGTCGGAGCTTCGTTTCCTTCGAGTCTTATCTTCGAAGCCTTGTGTTGTTTCTATTTTTTCTTTCTTACTTAACTTATCTATTGACTTTGGTTTATGTTTATTTGTTTGTTTTTTCGCCGTTTCATTGTTGTCGGAGTTTCGTTTTGTTCGAGGCTAAACGTCGAGGTCTTAAGTTTGATTCTTCTTGTTTATTTAAGTTTGCTTGATTCATTTTATTTTTTTGCCTGTTTCTCTTCATCGCATTTTTTTTTCTTTCCATTGAGGTGTGTCCGTGTGTCCGTGTGTCCGCGTGCGTCATTCGTCTCAGTGTTCGCCGCGACGGGTTGTTGACTCGTTATTGATGGCTTCACCTTTGCTTGTTTCCTTTGCTTGTTTCCCTGGCATTAACCTGTTTTAGGAAATATTGCCTGTCGCTTCACTTCAGGAATGTTTGCTGGTTTTTCCTTACTTGTCATTTTTTTCATAGATCTTGCTGTGCAGTTGCTCAGACATTCTTCAAATTCCATGTTTTTTTTTTTTTAAGATTCTCTCTCTCTCTCTCTCTCTCTCTCTCTCTCTCTCTCTCTCTGCCAGCATACACAGTCCCTTGGGCGCTGTTCCCGCTCAGGCACGTCTGGTTGTCACTGTCTCTCCCCGAAGGCAACTCAGCGTGCTGCGGTGTCGTCCTAAACACAAATTCCAAATGCTACGCCGCCTCGCCGCTGCCGCGCTAGAAAACTTGCCACAACTTGCGAATAGCGTCAGTTTGGAAGCAGAGGATAATTCACCAATAGGTAATGTATGCAGTGAAACACGCCGACACCCCTAAAGTATTGGTCACTTCTTCACTCAAACAAGACGGTAAACCTCAGGTGACGGTGGTGGCGGTAAAATCAACATCGGTACATAAACACAAAAGTCTGAAGAGCAACAGCCACGTTATCCGCTGCACCACACTACACCACACACACCAACACACGCCCTTTGGCTCACGACACACACACACACACACATCCACAGAGCCACACACCTCACCACGACACACACAACGCCCTGTCAGTACCTCCACTTACACACTACTCTCAACAAACACCTTGATAACCCAATCACAGGTGCGCGGCGCTGGCCCAGGTGACGGCGGCAGTGGTGGTGAGGGCAGGCGCGGCGGTAGCTATGTTGTGAGCCTACGCCTCTCCCAGCCCAGAAAGTCCAGGGCAGGGCAGCCGGCAAGCCCCGAGGCCCCGCGCCGGTAATAACAAGCCACGCTACACAAATCCCCCGACGGAAATTCTTAAGGCAGGTCCGCAGGAGTGATTGCACGCCCGCCGCCGCTACTGTCCGCCGCTACCCAAACCAAGCGGCCACCCCAGGCTCCAGGGACGCCAGCCACAACATTCTGCTCTCTTACTTTCGCTTTTTCGTCCACTTTCAATATTTCTTTTCCTCTTTTCCTACCATTCTTTTTTTTCTTCTTGTTCTTTTTATCATCTTCTTTATCTCCTTCTTTTAGCCATGTTCTCTTATTTTTGCTCTTTTCTTCTACCTGTCCTTTTCCTTTCACCAAATACACACAGACTGTCATTACTGTATACTTTCCTTGAGAGAAAACAAATGAAAATATAGGAAAGTGAAAAAAAAATGAAAAGATGGAAAATAGTGAAAGAAGAAATGAAAGAATAAAAAACAACAACAAAATATACGAATAACCAGAAACAAACATAACACAAACTACAACCACAAACAAAGGAAACACGAAGAAGAATAAAAAAACCACTCCAACAACAACAACAATAACAACAACAACAAGAGGATTTCCCAGCATCGCCCGAACCAACACACACACACACACACACAGACACACACACATTAATCCCTTCAATACTGAGAAACACATATTTACCTCGAAATTTATGTACAATTAGACCATTTTACTAACATTAGGAAGGATCTATAGAGGTCTGAAGATTAATGGCCACAGTCTTCACTATTTCAATCCCCTACATGAGTTTCTGAAGCTGTATAAAATCACCACATAGTAAGCAGAATGAATATGGAAACGCGTCATGGTGCTGAAGGGGTAAGGGAAGTGGAGCGAGGGTAGATGGTGGGCCAGGAAGGGATGACTAAGGGGTATTAAGGGGTAATGGGTAGGTGAGGCAGAGCTGAGGTAATAGTATGAACATGGTCATTCACTTCCTCTATGCTAATGGAATCGTTAAGAGCAAATAGAGGCAATTACACCTTTCTTTCAGGTAAACAGGTGGGGACTTCCGCCTCACCTGTACACACACACACACACACACACACACACACACACACACACACACACACACACACACACACACACACACACACACACACTATTGTTATTAAAGGGGAAATTTTTGTCTAAAGTGTTAAATTGTTAAAAAAAGGTAAAATTTCCTTCACCCTGACTACATTTACAAACTTTAATTCATTTTTTTATTTGTATTTTTCTATTAATGTTTGTTCAAAGTTTACATTGTAGTGATTCATAAAGTTGTTCTTTTTATTTATTTTTGTTATTTGAATTTCGCGAAGTTTTCTCCTTTCTTTAGCGTTTCAGAAAGTGTGTTAATATTTCTTACACTTGTTCTCTCTCTCTCTCTCTCTCTCTCTCTCTCTCTCTCTCTCTCTCTCTCTCCTTTTCTTCCTCCCATTCCTAACATGGACATTTCCGCCATTACGCCCCCCCTCTCTCTCTCTCTCCTATACTTGCCTATTTTCTCTCCTCTCGATCACAACTTTCACCTTCCCTCCCTCCCTCCCTCCTTCCTCCACACCTGGTCTCTCCCTTTTTTTCCTGCCTTTCTCCCTTTCCTCCATCCTTTTCCTTGTCCTCACTTTCTCTCCTTGTTCTTTCTTTTTCAACTAATTTTTTGTCTTCCTCCTTTGTCCTCCACTAACTTTTTTTCCTTTCCTTTTGCACCTCTCCACTTTTCATATCCCCCCTTGCTCTCTCTCTCTCTCTCTCTCTCTCTCTCTCTCTTTCAGCCTCGCCCTCTCCCTCTCTCGTTGTCTCAGGTGTAAGGAGCACTTAAGGAAAGCCACAGGTGAGGTGCGCTTCTTACCTTCAAGCGGAGGAATTGAGAACTAAAACAGGCCATTCATTCAACACACACACACACACACACACACACACACACACACACACACACACACACACACACACACACACGTAGAAGTAAATGCAGCTTTCTTTTTTTTTTTTTTTTTTTTTTTGGGTAAGATTCAAGTTTTCTTTTTTTTTACTTAATTTCGCTCTTTTAAATTTCCCACAATGTTGTTATTCAAATTGTTATTACACGGAGCTATTTGTTTGGCATCTCTTAATTAGACAAAATGTAACAGAGTGCAGTTTATCACTAAGGAATGCTAACGACCAGAGCGACAGCGAGAGAGAGAGAGAGAGAGAGAGAGAGAGAGAGAGAGAGAGAGAGAGAGAGAGAGAGAGAGAGAGAGAGAGAGAGAGAGAAGAGGAGATGGGGAGGAAGAGGGCAGCATCCTAAATCTCTCTCTCTCTCTCTCTCTCTCTCTCTCTCTCTCTCTCTCTCTCCCCAGCATGCATTGGGGTATACTAGAAAGACCAGTTCATGAAGAATGTATGACCCATGAGAGAGAGAGAGAGAGAGAGAGAGAGAGAGAGAGAGAGAGAGAGAGAGAGAGAGAGAGAGAGTAATATGCTTCTACTAGGGCCCCTTTCTTCCTTTTCCACGGGGCCACGGAGGGAGTATAATAGCACTACTAAGACGGGATTATGCGTCTCACGGGGCACTGTTTACTTCCTGAGGGTAATGCGGCCCCTGACTGAGCGTGCTGGCTTCAAATGGCGGGGTAACTCTGGCATTGTGTCTGTAAAGGCCAGATTCAGAAACGCGTTGCTCTCTCGCCACGACAATTTTTCAAGTCCCCAGAGACGATTAGCGGGGTTTTCAAGACAGTTTCTCCTTATGATCAACTAGAAATCTTGCTAATCCACCACCAGAACAGTAGAAATGTCTTTAAGAACATGAGTATCTTCAATTAGAGCCTTTGAAACTAGTTGTCGCGAGGCACTAGGGCGGTTATGAATTCGGGTCTAAATGCGAGGGTTCGTGAGTGGAGTGAAAATTTTGTTGTATAAATAAATAAGGAAAGAAAATATAGTAATAGTAATGGTGAAAATTGTGTGGAGGTTGGAGCACTGGCTAGGTTGAAAAGAGGTAGTAGAGAAATGATAAGAAGGAAAGGGAAGGAAAAGAAAAAAAAGTAAAAAAGAAGGAAATAAAGGAGAGGAAAATTTGAGTAGATTTTAATAGAAGGAAAGGAATAAATTGATTGCTAGAAGGAAGAGGAAAAGGAAAATGAGGAAAAATATGTAGATGAATAGATAAATAGACAAATAAATAGAAATTAGATAGATACAGAGAGAGAGAGAGAGAGAGAGAGAGAGAGAGAGAGAGAGAGAGAGAGAGAGAGAATTAGTCAAACCATAGAAACTAGTGCTAATCTTTCTATGTGTGTGTGTGTGTGTGTGTGTGTGTATCCCGAACGTTCGCCAGTTCCCACGTGTGTCCGGCCCTGAAATGAGCATA
Organism: Portunus trituberculatus; assembly: GCF_017591435.1. Lineage (NCBI taxonomy): Eukaryota > Metazoa > Arthropoda > Malacostraca > Decapoda > Portunidae > Portunus > Portunus trituberculatus. Next base: position 17,116,784 of record NC_059287.1, on the reverse strand, counting down.
ATACACGCCGATCTACCCTTATGCTTCGCCCGGGGCCCCTCGCTGCTGAAATAAACCAATAAGAGAGCTCGGTTGCCTTTTGTTTGTTTGTTTATTATGCTCCACGCCTCGGCCGCTTGTCTTCCTGCCTGGGGGGGAGGGCCACCGAGGGAGCGTGAAGGGAGCACACGTGGAATTTTAATCATCTTTTTCACCTGCCATTTCCTACCTTCTTTTTTCTCCAGGTGTTTAAAAAGAAAATGGTGAAGATGGTGTGTAGATTAGTGCAAGAATTCTTTTTGTTGTTGTTGTTGTTGTTGTTGTTGTAGTTTTTCTTGTTTTGTATTCCCTGACACGCTAAAAGATACAAGGATGAATGAAACGTGTGTGTGTGTGTGTGTGTGTGTGTGTGTGTGTGTGTGTGAATTCAGAATAAGCGTTCGTTATAAAGTAAGACAGTGAGGTGATGACTACTCTACTTCTCTTTCTCTCTCCCTCTCCTTCTCTCTCTCTCCTTCCTCCCTCTCAGCCATCTCAACTTCACTCTGCATTCTACTCTGGTTTCGTCGGCTTGCTCTCTGAATTACCTAAAGCCTCATTTGTCCATAAACTGCATGACATCCCAGGACATCCCGGCACACGTGTCTCTCTATCGGTGGTCCAATCTTCAAGTGCAATTTTCTCATCCTCGATCTGTGTCTCGTTATAAATCTCTATTAGTCCACCTGTTGCTTTGACTCATGTGTCTTGCGTTTTCTTCCTGTCTATGTTTCGTTTTCTCTGTGTGTGTGTGTCTGTGTGTCTGTTTTTCTTTCTGTCTGCTGTTTTTTGTCTTTTTCTGTCAGTTTTCTCTCTGTCTGTCTGTTTTCTGGCTGTTTTTTCTGTTTGTCTCTTTGTCTGTCTGTCTGTCTGTCTGTCTTTCTTTCTGTCTCTCTCTCTCTCTCTCTCTCTCTCTCTCTCTCTCTCTCTCTCTCTCTCTCTCTCTCTCTCTCTCTCTCTCTCTCTCTCTCTCTCTCTCTCTCTCTCTTGAATCATATCTTTTACCTTCTTCGTTTTCTTTTCAATCTCCTCCAGAAATAGAAACAGAAAAAGAAAACCACACGAAAAAAAAACGAAAAAAAAACAATCATAACCCAACACAAACCCTAATCTCTCTCTCTCTCTCTCTCTCTCTCTGTGTGTCTGTCTCTCTGTGTGTCTGTTGTACATCACACGCGCCTCGCCGGGATGAAGGGAACCTAAAATTAGTGCAAATGTCGCGATGGTCGGCCGGCTGAGAGGACACCAAGCAAATAAGGCGCCTGTGTCATTGCTGATAAACTACTCGAGTCTGAGATGGTTGATGGTACAGATGGTGGCGGCAATTGTGGCCAAGACGGGAGGGTCGGTAGGGAGAGAGATGGAGGGGTAGTGGTGGTGGTGGTGATGGTAGCGCTGGTGGTAATGGTGATGGTTTGGAATGATGCAGGTGAAAGAGTGATGGGTTCCGCAGGTGTGTGTGTGTGTGTGTGTGTGTGTGTGTGTGTGTGTGCGGGTGTGGGTGTGGGTGTGTGGATGGTGATTATAGAGTGTGGGTGATGAAAGGAAACAGCAGCGCATGGAATTGTTTAAAGGAAAAAAAGAGAAGAAATGGATGAGAGACAGCCACGTGTAGACCAAATGACTTCTTGCTCTAAAAAAGTAAGTAAGAAAAAAAAAGACGCTTAGCTCTCACTCAGGCTAGAACGGCAGTGAGTCCTCGCGTCAGGCTGAGTGAGAGTGAGAGGAATTGAGTAAGAGGCGAGGGTGATGGAGAGATGAGAGGGAGAAGTGAAGTGAGGCGAGGCGAGACGAGGCGGGACGAGGCTCCTAAACACAGCAATCTGTCCCTCAAAGATGTAAATTGCTCTCAGACGAACCGCACATTAAATTTAACGTCAATGAGGGAAAGATACTAAAGAAGAAGCCACTCCCCGCAGAGCAAGAAGTTGTCGCCGCTGATTCAAATTGTGATTAGCCGGCCAGAGGGGAGGAGGGGCTGGAATTGAAAATTAGACACCAGTGTGTAAATGTTCCCAACGAGGCAAAGTGAGTGCTTAGCCTGATGCCTGGGAACGTTAGCAGCTCAGCGGTTAGTGGAGAGAGAGAGGGAGAGGAGAGAGGAGAGAGGGAGAGAGGGAGAGGGAGAGAGAAAGATGTAGGCTGAGTAGTTACGACCATATTCAGAAAACGCACAACTCTCTCCCCACGACTATTTTCCAAGGCCACAGAGATGATTATCCGTGTTTCTAAGACTGTTTCTCCCGTTACTAATGAAGAAATGTTGTTAATCTGCCACTGGAACTGTTAAAACACTCTTAAAAACCTGCGTCGTTTCAACTAGACCCTTTTGAATGAAGAGATGCGGCCATAGGTGTTTCAAAATAAGGTACTTGTTTAATACCTGGGAACTCAGTAAGAGAGAGAGAGAGAGAGAGAGAGAGAGAGAGAGAGAGAGAGAGAGAGAGAGAGAGAGAGAGAGAGAGAGAGAGAGAGAGAGAGAGTAAACCGGGACTGCCACGTGTAGGTTTAGTGTTCTCTTGTGTTCTTATTTTGTTATAACTGTTGCGCCAGGCTGACTCAATACTACAGTTTTCCGAGTGTTATTAGTAATTTTTTTTTCTTTTTTTCCTCTCTCTCTCTCTCTCTCTCTCTCTCTCTCTCTCTCTCTCTCTCTCTCTCTCTCTCTCTCTCTCTCTCTCTCAAGATACCTGTTCATGCATAGTTCAGGTTACAGTGAGTTCTTCTGCAGCTAGCTCAGTTTTACACATCTTTCTCCGGCACAAGCTTTTTTTCCTCTCTCTCTCTCTCTCTCTCTCTCTCTCTCTCTGCAGTCTTCCTTTATACTTTACATTAAGGTACTTTTTAACGTTCCATATTCAGGTTATGCGGTTTTTTGTCTAATTAATTCTACATGAACCCTTTTTAAATTCCATGTCCCGGCTAAGCGGTCGCCTCGGCACTGCACAGCTGGACGTGGAATCTCTAATGAGGTTACGCAACTCGCTGTAAATTGTTTTGTATTTCCCGGCACACGCTACAAAGGAGTAGTGACAGTTTTCATCGCAAGAGTCAGCGGCGTCGCTAATGAAGACGCTGTGGCGAGGGAGTTGATGCGTGTCTGACTCCGCTGGAAATACGGCGAGTGAGATGACACGACACACGTTTACCGAGAGATGACAGGGACAAACAAGCCAGATAAGAGCCGCGAGGATTGTCCGGCCTGGAGAAAATTGGAAAATCAGTTTTATTCCGAAATTCATTTAGATTTAAAAGCACAGGTTTGGTAAGAGGGTGTGGATGAATGTAACAGGTTGTCGGGCTGCCTCATTAGTGGGACGGCTGGGACAGCTTCAGGTATACAGGTTAGACAAATGAACGAGATCAGGGTGTGAGCGGGCCGGCCACCTGCCCTACCCTGGCCCAGCCTGCAACCTACTTCCACGGGTATCGCAGGACTGGGCCTTCCTGACACCGGCAAAAAGTACACCACAAATTAATTAAGGCTCCATATGCGTTTACACCTCAGAGGAAGAGCGAGCGGCAGGTGACAAGTGCAACATCTCAGTCCTTTGAGATTGTCTGACACGCCCAGCACGCCGCGATAGCCCAGGGAGCGGCGCCGCGATGCCACCCTGACCCGGAGGCAGCAGCGAGGCGGGGAACAGCCAGGGAGCAACGGAGCCAGGCGAGGTGAGAGGCGAGCCGCTGAAGGGTCCGATTACTCGCCTCATCGCAGGGACACGGGAGCCTCGACGTGGGAATACTCAGCACAGCGGCGACACACTCCACCGAACACAGACTCATAGACTTCAGCCACCAATACAAGACGCGTTCCGGTGGCTAGCTACGGAGAAGGAGGAGGGAGAGGAGGAGGAGGAGGAGGAGGTAAAAGAAGGCGTGCCACAAGCATACATTAAAGAAACCCAAATCCTAAAATCCTTACACCACAGCACCACACAACACACGCACACACACTCCTGCCGTAACCCTCCCTACCGCACCCTTCCCAGCGCCGCACCTCCATCACACCCTTAATTGAAGACAAAAACAAACCCTTAGCAAACACTACACCAGACTTGCCTGGATTCGTAACTAAAACCCACGCGAATCACAGATCTGAGTGAGGCTGGGAGGCTGGGGAGGCTGGGGAGGGGAGGGTGAGGTGGGGCGTGCAGAGCGGGTTTGGTCTGAGGCTCCAGGGACGAGGGCGAAGCGGGCGACTAAGCTAATGAATGCAAACGAAAGCAGCGCGCAAGCATTGTTATTCTGCCGACGTCCAGCGCCCAGTGTCAATTCACGACACCCAATTTATGAATTAAGACTCGGCCGGGCGCAGCGGGAAGCCTCCACACGCCCCTGCTTCCCCTCCCCTCCCCTCCTTCCCAATCCCTCGCATAGTCTTCCTCCTACCTCCTTCCCTTCCTCCTCCCCTCTCCTCTTTGCCCATCCTCCTCTTTCTCGTTCTTTTGCTCCTCCTTTACATTCTCCTCCTACACTTAGTCTGCACTTTTCACTTTCTCTTTACTTTCCCTTTAACGGTGACCATTTGTATCTTTTTTTCCCCTTTCTCTCTTTCTCTCACCTCCGGATTTGTAAACTATTTCATCTCTCTCTCTCTTTTCTACTAAAAAAAGAAAAAGAGTAAATAAAAATAACCGGTCACTTTCCTTTCCTCTTCTTCCGTGTCCTCTTCGTCCTCCTCCTCCTCCTCCTCCTCCTCCTCCTCCTCCTCCTCCTCCTCCTCCTCTTCGTCCTTACCCTAATTTCATGCAGCACACTGGCCGACAAAAACTTCCCTGTATCTATATAGTTTCTCAAGTACGACTATCGCCTCTCTTGTTGATGAATTGGGAGTATTTTTGTATTCATCAGCTTGTGTGTGCATTTGGCCGCGTGAAAAATGTACGTAGCCATGAATGTGTATGCATGTGTGCGCTAGGGAGGGAGGAAGAGAGAGAGAAGAGAGAGAGGAGACGTGCCTTGTTATATCCTGCATGCGGGTTGCTTTTAGTGGACACCGTCATGTTTACCGCTGCCAGTACCTGTAGGGAGAAGGGTACTGAGGCGGAAAGGGACGTCCAAGGGCAGGTGTGGGTTTGGGTACAGGTGTGGGGTCTTTGTAGCAGGTGTGTTTCTGGTTCACATTCCTAAAAGGCGACACGAAAATCAGGAAATCTTATCTTTTTCGGTTATTGCTATTCTGGTTATCTATATTTTCAACGACAGGTGTGGCTTGGGTACAGGTGTAGTGGAGTCTATAGCAGGTGTGTTTCTGGGCTCCCTGGCTAAGAGGAGAGTGGAAATACTTGGAAATTTTATCTTATTCTAGTTATTATTTTTTTTATTCCTGAGGTGACGATTAAAGGATTGAAAGACAGGTGTGGATTAGGTACAGGTGTGGTGGAGTCTATAACAGGTGTGTTTCTGGTTTCTCTGGCTAAGAGGAGAGTGTTAATGCTTAGAAATCTGATCTCATTCTAGTTATTCATACTTTTTTTATTCTTATGGTGACGATTAGAGGATTCAAGGGCAAGTGTGTTTCTGAGAGTGCGTCTACACTTAATCTTTCCTAAACAACATCAGAACTTAAACTTCATAAGTGTACCAGCTAGAGAAATGAACTTTGAACATGCCAAGAACTGTGCCTTAATAGATCAGGTTAATGGAATTCGTAAAAGACAAACTTGCATTCTCTCTCCTCAACCTTTATTAATTAACACGAGAGTCTATCACATCTTTCAAAATAGCAGAAAATCTTGCTTTAGTACTTAACCCATTCAGTACTGGGACGAATTTTTACCACGAGTTTTGTGTACGATAAGACATTGACATTAAAAAGGGTCTATAGAGGTCAGAAGATTAATGGCCACAGTCTTCACTATTTTAATCCCTCACATGAGTTTCTGAAGCTGCATAAAATCATCAAATAGTAAGCAGAATGAATATGGAAACGCGTCATGGTAAAGAAAGGATTAAAAACCTCTCTCAAACATCAGCAAAATCTACAAAGTTTAGATACCAGTCAACATCCAGCCATGAGTTTCCTCCTTTCATTCCAAACATTGCATTCTACACCACCTAAAAGGTCACCTCCACCAAAAATGTATGAGAGAATAATACCAGCTCAGTTATTACAATTTCTAGCGTAATTATTATCATTTTTCTTGCACCCCTGCCTCCCACCACCACCACAACCACCACCACCACTACCAGTACACACAACAAAACCTCACACACTCACCCTGCCTCGCCCGGCCACAGGTAACAATAGACAGTCGTATCTTAGCAGCTTTTAATTAGCACGGCACCTGACTCCATTGTATGTATGAACAATTAGCGAAGAATACAAAACGAGAAACTCTTTTTCCACCCAAGTTTCACGTGCTTCATCTCGCAACATAACAAAAGGGAGTGCACAGGGACGTTATGCATATGTAAAGTGAGGTGTGGCGCTGCAGACAACACACTATATATATAACACAAAGAGCAGGGTGGAGCCGTCTTAACATTGTGAACTAAAGGGGAAGGAATGCATAACCTTTTGCTAAACCTAATTCACTACTCGGGCAGAGAGAAGAGGAGAGGAGAGGAGGAGAGAGAGTAGAGATGAGAGGAGAGAAAAAGAGTGTTTAAAGCATCAAACTAAAAAAGCTAACTATGGCCTAAGGGTGTTTCTAGTTTTATTTATAAGTGAAATCTGAACTAACTTAACCTAAGAGAGAGAGAGAGAGAGAGAGAGAGAGAGAGAGAGAGAGAGAGAGAGAGAGAGAGAGAGAGAGAGAGAGAGAGAGAGAGACTTTTTGTTTGTTTAGTGGGGACAGGTGAGGGAAGGGAGGACACACAGGAAACACCCAGCCTTGTCCTAACGCTAATTATACCTGGCCGTCCCGAGCACACCTGTCACTCCCACCATAAAGTGTTTCTCCCACAACAACAACATCGCCATAAACTGTTTACGCCGCAAAGCCGCCACCATAAACTCTCTCTCTCTCTCTCTCTCTCTCTCTCTCTCTCTTGAGTAACTAAGCAACAGTAATATTAATGAAAGAATTGTTTTCGTCTCCTAATTAGTTTTAACCACGTTTTTCCAACAACAAAAGCAGAGGTGGAGTTTAATGAGCATTGTTGTTATTGTTATTATCATTTATTATTACTTTTATTATCATTTCTACTACTACTACTGCTACTACTACTACTACTACTACTACTACTACTACTACTACTGCTACTGCTACTGCTATAACTGCTGCTGCTGCTAATTATAACGATGATAATGATAATACCTTAGTACTAACAAAAGTCAATATGATAAATTTATTAGACAGAAGATATTATCAGTTTATCTATCTGTCCATCTATGTGTCTGCCTGTCTCTCTCTCTCTCTCTCTCTCTCTCTCTCTCTCTCTCTCTCTCTCTCTCTCTCTCTCTCTCTCTCTCTCTCTCTCTCTCTCTCTCTCTCTCTCTCTCTCTCTCTCTAACAACCGCCTCGTCAGCTAACCACTGTGCTTCCGTGTGTCTGGGCGCTGCGAGATGGCGGGCGGGAGTGGCTGGCGTGGTTTTAGATGGAAGGATGACGAGATGGATGACTGGATGGAAGCAGAAGGAGGAGGAGGAGAAGAAGAAGAAGAAGAAGAAGAAGAAGAAGAAGAAGAAGAAGAAGAAGAAGAAGAAGAAGAAGAAGAAGAAGAAGAAGAAGAAGAAGAAGAAGAAGAAGAAGAAGAAAAAGAAGAAGATGACAAAAAATCTCTAGCTTCTGGGTGTATTGCTTCTCCCTACTCTCTTCTCCCTACTCCCTTCTCTCCACCGCCTGTCTGCTTCCCACCTCACCTCCACCCTACCTATTGTTTCATCCCCACGCACTCCTCCATCCTCCTCCTCCTCCTCCTCCTCCTCCTCGCTTCATTCCTTTTCTCTCTATCACTCTCTGCTTTACTCGCTATTCCCTTCTTCGTTTTGGTTCAAGACGAGTGGACGGATGTGGAGGAAGTGAGAGGAGGATAAATCAGGAAAGGAAGGAAGAAGGAAGGAGAGCTAGAGGAGGAGGAGGAGGAGGAGGAGGAGGAGGAGGAGGAGGAGGAGGAGGAGGAGGAGGAGGAGGAGGAGGAGGAGGAGGAGGAGGAGGAAAGATACATTAAGACTTTCTTGGTCGATGAGTCTGGCGGTGTGTAGAACCCGTAGGAGGAGGAAGAGGAGGATGAGGAGAAGGAGAAGGAGGAGGAGGAGGAGGAGGGTGAAGGTCGCAAGCCTCACCCTCACCCCTGGGGCAGCATCACCCTTATCCACGGGGCGGCAAGGCCTGGAATTAACGCAGCACTTTGTGGAGAATGGAATTTTGCCCGGGACGTGAATACGGACGTCACATACATTCCACCTCTTCCCAAACAAAGTACGGGCCGGGAAGACTATCTGATTCCCTCTGTGTTTCGTGTTATTGTTTGGTTGGGATCAGATTCTCCTTGGCTACGGCTGGTCAATTAGGATCTGGATGCCTTGGGACTCGCGCTCAGAGGTTCTTCACACTCACAGCCCGGTTCTGGTATGCGATTCTGTGCTGGGTTAGTATTCTCAAAAACTTCTGTGCCTGGTCGCTATTTCACAAGGCTTTATTTGAATTGACACGAGTTTTTATTGTTTTTATGGTTCTAGAGGCAGAGTAACAAGATTTCTGCATTATTAACTGGAGGAACACTCTCGAAAACCACGCTAAGACTCTCTATGGCCTTGAAGAATCGTCATGGTGGTGAGAGAGCAAAGCGTTTCTGAATACTAGTACGATTAAAAGTCACGCTGGGGAAAATCGAAGTCATTCTAGTATTCTTTGTTTTTAGTCTTGAGCTCTTTCTTTCCTTGGCCTTATTTACCCGTGACCTCTGACCTTGAGCCCTGACCGAGGAATGCGACAGTGACCCTTTGAACCCCGTCCTTACCTCCCCCTTTCCTCTACTTGACCTGTGACACCACGTTAAAAATGCTTGGGGTGTCTAATTTCAGTTTGTGGAGGCTTTGTTTTGTTCTGCTTCTGTTGCCTTGCCTTTCATCAGTCACTGTGTCTGTCTGTGTGTCTGTGTGTCTGTCTATGTGTGCTTATTTGTCTATATGTCTCAGGTATTATGTTGTTTTCGTCTGTTTGTTTTTAAGAGTGTTTGTTTAGTTCGCTTTATGTGTGTTTAAGTGAGAGAGAGAGAGAGAGAGAGAGAGAGAGAGAGAGAGAGAGAGAGAGAGAGAGAGAGAGAGAGAGAGAGAGAGAGAGAGAGAGCATACACACACACACACACACACACACACACACACACACACACACACACACACACACACACACACACACACACACACACACACACACATACACACTGAGCTCACAAGACAGCCCTTAGTGGTGGAAGCAAAAACAACACAAGGTCACACACAGGTAAGTTTCCTCTCCTATTGTCACCTGCGTTTCCCATCATTAGCCTCAGAATCACCCCACACTACCTGTCTTCCTCATTCTCCTCTTTTTAACCTTCACTCTAACCTCACGAAGCAGAAAAATGGATACAAAACCAGAGATAAAGACTAAATAAAGTGAGAAGTGGCAGTCAAGTATCTGAATGGGAACTCAAGTACTTTATACGATTAATGAGACAAACACTACATCGCCAGTAGCTTCAATGCCCCCACAGCGACGAGGAAAGACGTGATCAAGGTTAGGTGTGACTAATGCCTAGGTTACCTGCCACCACACACACACACACACACACACACCGCTACCACACACACACACACACACGCACAGCTCACCACATCTAATGCTTACCTGTCACCATTACTCAGAAAACTACGTACTGTTTCGTATATCTGTGCATATATGAAGCCAACACACACAGTTACCTATCCCATTCAGCTTATGGTTCCTGTTACACACCTGAAGTTACCACACACCTTTGTAATCTGCACCAAACACATCTCTAGTCTCCACCAAACACCTGAGTCACCTGTCCAGCTTCCACCACACACCTGCTGATCTTGCCAAAGACGCACTAAGGTTCACCACACGCCACATACCACATCTCCACTACCCACACACCTGCTACACTACTGCTACTACACACCTAATGCTTAAATCACACATCTGCACCTCACACCTGTCACCATCACACCTGCTTCCATTTTAGGTCGCGTGAGAAATGCTACGTGTTAAGATTTTTTTTGTAATTATTTTTATATCTCTTTTCTATTTAAATGTGCGTCGCTGTGAAGGCAAAATTCCAGATATGAAACTTATCTGTACGTATAATCGCGATACGTTTTTGATCTTTATGATGGCGGGGGTTGTGTTCCCTTTGTCCTGCGCCGAATTTACGATAAAACGTGTCTGGGCAGAAACCGCAAGCAAGAAAGACGGAGACGAATAAAAAACAGGGAAGAAAGAGGAAGAAAGTTTTTTGGCAAGGCTGATGCGAGATGGGGACCTGGGAGAGAGAGAGCGAGGGAGAGAGAGAGAGAGAGGGAGAGAGGGTGGATCACAACCTACCCCTTCGTTAAAGTCTCCCCTCTCTGGCTACTAAATTTTCTATGACTCAGCCGAGTGAGGCGCCATAGCAAATTCTGTAGCAGGTCCTGGAACTTTCTGCCGCATATTTGGGATGTCTTATCTGCCGTGGCGGTCTTGTACGGAGACACAGGACAGCGTAGGGGACTCATACAGCGCATGCGTTGAGAAATGAGCATAATCTGAACCACAAGGAGATCCAGCATGTCTTTCTTTCTCTCTACCAACTCTCACTTCCTCTCGTCCCTAAACGCTGACCACGGCTTAGGAATATCGTTGTGTTTCCCAGGGTTATTTCAAGTAGCCTGTGTGTTGAAGGTGTTCTGAAGGAAGGTTGATTGAAGTGTTCTTTTTCCCTGGAGAGATTCAGCATCCCAGTGAGGAAGGAAGGAATGTTTGCCGCTTCTACGAAATTCTAAAAGGTGAAAGGATGTAGATTTTTTTGGGGGGGTGGTTGTAGTGGCGGTGGTGGTGGTGTGGTGGAGGTAGGGTCGATGATAGGATGGTTGGGTTTTAGTAGTAGTAGTAGTAGTAGTAGTAGTAGTAGTAGTAGTAGTAGTAGTAGTAGTAGTAGTAGTAGTAGTAGTAGTAGCAGTTGTAGTAGTAAGAGGAAAGTTCAGTATTAGCAATAGTAAATAAATAAATAGTAGCATTGGTGGTGGTGGTGGTGGTGGCGGTAGTAGTAATAGTAGTAGTAGTAGTAGTAGTAGTAGTAGTAGTAGTAGTAGTAGTAGTAGTAGTAGTATTGATAATAAAATCTTCGGAGTGTGTGTTGTTGTTGTTGTTGTTGTGGTGGTGGTGGTGGAGGTGGTGGTGGTGACCCGGTGACTACAGCAATGCAACAAATAGTACTCAGATAATGGTGGTGACAGTGATGGTGGTGGTGGTGGCGTACTGGGAAATAGGTTAATGGTGGTGATGGTGGTGATGGTGACAATATTGGTGGTGGTGGTGGTGAGAGTAGAGGTGCGGATAGTCAGGAAAATAGTTGTGTAGATTGTGATGCTGGTAGAATGGGTGGTGGTGGTGGTGGTGGTGGTGGTGGTGATAGTGCGCATTCCTCTCTCTCTCAGGCGGAATAACTACTGAGCCTGAGAGAAGACCTTGTCCGAGCCCTTGCCATCTGACCTCGGCTACCATCTCTCTCTCTCTCTCTCTCTCTCTCTCTCTCTCTCTCTCTCTCTCTCTCTCTCTCTCTCTCTCTCTCGTTTGTACACTTATTGGTGCCACTAGAAAATAAAAATAATGATAATAATAATAATACACAATAATAATAATAATAATATAATAATAATGATAATAATGATAACAATAACAATGATAATAATGATGATAATAATGATACACACACACAATAATAAATAATAATAATAATAACATGAACACTATTAAACAAACAATAGTAACAGCAGCAGCAGCAACAGTATTAATATTATTATTATTATTATTATTATTATTATTATTATTATTATTATTATTATTATTATTATTATTATCTATTTATTATTATTATTATTATTATTATTATTATTATTATTATTATTATTATTATTATTATTATTATTATTATTATTATTATTATTAGTAGTAGTAGTAGTAGTAGTAGTAGTAGTAGTAGTAGTAGTAGTAGTAGTAGTAGTAGTAGTAGTAGTAGTAGTAGTAGTAGTAGTAGTAGTAGTAGTAGTAGTAGAAGCAGTAGTAGTAGTAACAGCAGCATCAACAAAAGTATTAATAACAAGAATAGCATTACTAACAACAACAGTAGCAGGAAGGTCACCAGTATTAGCACCACAAACAGTCGCGGGATAACGGTAACCAGGTATTCCGGTAAACAGGTGAGCAGGTAAGCAGGTAACCAGGTATTCCGGTAAACAGGTGAGCAGGTAAGCAGGTAACCCGCCACGGAGCTTCTAATTAGCGAGTAGCAGCGGCGGTGATGTTTATTCGTTAATTTAGTAACCTGAGCAAGAGGAAGGAGGCGAAGAAGGAGCAGAAGAATAGGATCTCTTGAGGTCTATTGTTGGCCAGAAGAGATATCCCATACACCCATCCCTTACCCCCGACCCCCACACGCCCTCCCAGCACGCCCACCTCTCCACACCCACCGTCGCGACGAGGCTGGGCTACGAAAACTGATACTCGAGGAAAACGACACTCTATGATCTTCACTTAACTCCTCTCTCTCTCTCTCTCTCTCTCTCTCTCTCTCTCTCTCTCTCTCTCTCTCATCCGCTTCTTTTCCTTTCATTTTTCTTCCTTTTTCTTTTTTTTCTCTTTTTGTTGATTTTATGGTGGAAAAATAAAGGAGTTTTATTATTTGTGCTTTATTTATTTTATTTTATTTTTTTTTGTTTTTTCTGTGTTGCGTTTTGTTTCATCTTATTTATTATTATTTTTCTTCTATTTCGTTCGTTCGTTTGTTAGTTCTTTTGTTCGTTTTTCTTCTAGTTTAGTTTTATTTTCCATTCGTTTGCGTGTTTACTTTCGATATATTCTTGTTTTTTTTTTTTTTAATTGTCTTACATTAAATATTCCTCCTGGTATTTCTCTTTCCCTTCTTCTCCTCCTCTCTTCTTTATCTTTCTCTTTTTCTCTTCTTGTCCTTGTTCATGTTTTTTTGTTTTGTTTTGTTCCTGTTCTTTACTTCTTTATAAATACTTATTTTTTTCTCTCCTTTCCTTTTCTATCCTACACTCACTCACTCACTCACTCACACACACTCACTCACTCACCCTCTCATCCACTCACTCACTCCGTCCGTAAGTCAAAGAAAAGAGTGACATGAACTGACGGAGTGAAGTGAAGTGTGCTTTTCAACTTCCTCGTTATTTTTAGCACTACAAATCTCTCTCTCTCTCTCTCTCTCTCTCTTAGATGCTGGTGACCTTATTTCTTAACACGATAGGAAGAAAATCTCTCTCTCTCTATCTCTCTCTCTCTCTCTCTCTCTCTCTCTCTCTCTCTCTCTCTCTCTCTCTCTCTCACTGTTACATGCTATTAACCTTATTTCTTAACACGATAGCAAGGGAAATACACACACAGTATCTCTCTCTCTCTCTCTCTCTCTCTCTCTCTCTCTCTCTCTCTCTCTCTCAGGCAGTAAATAAGGTTAACAAAACAGAACTGTGAGGTATAAGCGGCGACGTGTCATTTGAGGGTAATTACCTGTGTTACACCTGAGGGTTGGCCAGCTTCTTGATTTGCCCAGGTAATGGCAGGTATTGGCCCAACGAGTGCTTTAAGTTTTTACCTGCTGTTTCTGGCTGGCGAGTGCAGTGGTGAAATTTATTGGTGTTGTTGGCGGGTTGTGTTACTGGTGGTGTTGTTTTGGTGGTAGTGGTTGTGGTGATGGTGGTAGTTTTCTTGCTTCTCTTTTTTTCTCTTCTTTTTCTTTTTTCTTCTATCTTTCTCTTCCTTTTCCTCTTCTCGCTCTCTCTCTCTCTCTCTCTCTCTCTCATTTCCGCTTCCTCTTTTTACTTTCTCCTCTGCGATCTCGTTCTTGTTCTTATTCTTCATGCTTCCTGCTTCTCTTTCCCTTCCGTTTTATTTTTTTTTGTACATTTTTCTTTTTTACTTTTTTCTTTCTCTTTCTACAACGGAAATAACCCTAGCTATTACA
>NC_059287.1:17075133-17097633 GCF_017591435.1 Portunus trituberculatus | reverse complement strand
GAGAGAGAGAGAGAGAGAGAGAGAGAGAGAGAGAGAGAGAGAGAGAGAGAGAGAGAGAGAGAGAGAGAGAGAGAGAGAGAGAGAGAGAGAGAGAGAGAGAGAGAGAGAGAGAGAGAGAGAGAGAGAGAGAGAGAGAGAGAGACTAGAACTGTCAGATGAGGAAAGAGACAGACGTGAAGCAGAAATAAATGAGAAGACAATGATGAGAAGAAGAGAATAAGTAGAAAATAAAGAGAAGGATAATAGAAAACAATAAAAAAAATAAGGAAAAAAATAGTGAGGAGGAGGAGTAAAATATGACGAAAGAAAAATATAAGCAAAAAATGAGGAGGAGGACAAATAAATAAGAAATGTAGAAGAAGAAGAAGAAAATAAAGAGGAGAAAGACAATAATATGAGAAAAGAATAAGAGGGTAAAGCAGAAAATAAGGAAGAGGAGTAACAAATGAGAAGAGGAGAAAGATAAAAAGAAGACAACAATTGTATGAGTAAAAGAAAATAAGTAGAAAAAAAGGAGGAAAAATAGGAGGAGGAGGACAACAATAAGAAAACAGACAAAGTATAAGAAGAAAATCGAAAGAATGCCTAAGAAAAATAAGGAAAAGAGCAGAATAAGCAGAAGAAAAAGATGAGGAAGAGGAAAATAATGAGGAAAGAAACAGATGAAAAGTAGAAAATACAGAGAAAGACTAAGAAAATAAGTAAAAGATGAGAAAAAACAGAAGAAAAAGAGGAAGAGGAGGACAAAAATAAGAAAATAGAAGAAAAGTAGAAAATAAAGAGAATGTCTATGAAAAATAAGGAAACAAACAAAACAAAGGAAGATGAAAATAATGAAAAAAAAAAAAAAAAATAGAAAATCAAAAAGAGAACTTATTACATGAACTGCCGAATTTCGTGTCAAATCGTGTCGTATCGTGTCTTCTCCCTCAGTCTGTGTCAAGCTCACGTTTCGTCTTGTGTAATGTTGCGCTTCTGTGACGTCACCATCTCTCGTCTGTTTAACACTCGCTCTGTGCCGCACCTCTGCTTGGTAATGTATCCTTCAAGAGTTTGGCTGTCTGTCACTTCGTCTTGTACTTCTTTGTAATGTTGACTTCATTATTTTTCTCTTATTTTATTTCAGTCATTCTTTTTATCTATTTTTTTTTATATTTTGTTTTGATATTTTATTTTTCTACTTCTATTTATGTGTGATTCTGTGTTGATTATTTTTTTTTCACTTATTTTATTTCAATCATACTTTTTTTTTATCTATTTTCTTACTTTGCTTTATCTATTCTTTATTTTCTATTTTTTGTTTCTATTCATGTCTGATTCTGTGAAATATTTCCTCTTCAGTTTGTCATTTCGTCTCGCACTTCTTTTTAACGTACATTTCATTCATTTTTCACTTCTTTTATTTCAATTATTCTTTTTATCTACCTTTTTATATATAGTCCTCGTGTCTCTTCATACTTGATTCTGTGCCACATTTACACTTCAGTCTATCATTTCGTCTTGCACCTCTTTGTAATATAGATTTGATTTTTTTTCACGCCTTTTATCTCAATTATTCTTCTATCTACTTTCTTTTATTTCTCGTGTCTATTTATGCTTCATTCTGTGCCACATTTCCACTTCAGTTTGTCATTTCATATTTGCACTTCTTTATAATGTAGAGTCGATTCATTTTTTCAATCCTTTCATCCTATTTTTCAATCTTCTTTATACTTCTCGTCTCTACTTCTGCTTGATTCTGTGCCACGTTTTCGCTTCAGTCTTTCACTTCGTCTTACTTTTGTTTGTAATATAGACTTTAAATTTTTCAATCCTTTTACCTTGACTATTTTCTTTGAGCCATTTCTTTCTACTGCTAGTGTCTATGTTTGCTTCATAGTACACAGTGCTGTCCTCTACGTGTGTGTTGTCTATTCTGTACTTGTGCCTTGGTAATGTGTGGTTTTATGAGCCTCGTGATGGTCGTGTGTGTCTCTGTACGACTCTACGACTCTGCTTCCTGGGAGTGTACAAGGGCGGCACGTACAGTAAGATGCTTGACTGTCACTGTCATATATTGTAAACAGCCTCATATTTGACCATTACTTGTGGTGTGTTGGGAAATACTGGTAAGCAACTGTGGAAAAAATAGATAAACAGTGAAGAAAATAAATGAAAAATGAAAGAAAATATAGCAAATATATAAATAAAACAAATAAGAAATGAAAAATTGAAATAATAGTTTTTTTTTTATGTAAGAAGAAAAAGTCGGTCAAGGCAAAAGATACTAAAAAAAAGGCCCACTTAGTTGCCAGTCCCCTTACAGGTCTGATAGTTACCCAAAAAACGAACAAATGTCTTGAAACCTCCCTACCACGTATCTTCCTACAACCAAAGCAGAGCAAGGGGTAATTAATTAGTGTGTGTCCAAATTACAGTTTTTAGTGGCTATAAGCTCAGAGCAGACCACTCCTGTCATCCCTCTGGTGGCGGAACTTGTTACTATTGCCACGAGAGTTGCTAGCGATATGATCACAGTCTTGTTCTTGTCTCTCATAAGATCTTTCTCTTCAAGGGCCTCGTAAATGATTAATGGGATTCTTATGGACGTTTCTCTCCATTGATGATACAGAAAACATATTAAGCTTACACAAAAATCATGAAAACACTATTAAAACATCCCAGTAACTTCCCTTCCTGTTAAAAAGAAAGATAAGACGCTCGAACGACTAGGAATAAAAACTTTCATTTCAAAATTCTTCATGCAATCTTTTTTTTTTTCAATTTGCTTTCAGACCATTTTCTTTAAAGGAGTGGAATTTTCAGTGAGCATTTTCCTTTTTATTTCTTGCCTCTATTTATTCACTTATATGTTATATTCATTCATCGTACGGTTTTGTTGCTCTGAGCCGGAACAATAAAAAAAAAAAGAAAAAAAAAAGGCAACTTGATTCTCTTTTTCCTTCAGCAGTGAGGCCTCCAGACACTCTCATTTTGGCTAAACCTCGTGGCTCTTCTTTAGGGGCACCTTAGTAGGCATTTCTTTCACATATATTTTGTTATCCTCGGCCACTGCCTCTCTTGCATAGAAAAAGAAGAAAAACACGGAACACCAGTCGATGTTAAATACTATAAACTTTTTCGCCTTAACGTCTGCCAATCATCTTAAATACCCCAAAACATCCCGCCATAACACCTGTTAATTATCTCAAAAACTGTAAATTCTCTGCCAATATCATATAGAAAGAAAAATAGTAGGGTGTGTAAGAGTAAAGGCGAGTACTGAACACTGAGCTCCGAACACCAACAAGTCGCTAACAAGTTGCGGGAAGCGAGGCGAGGCGAGGCAGACCACTTCATCTCAAGTAGCCGAGTTAGTCCCTGTGAAAAACCAAATTACATTATGGTCAAATCTATTCTCTTGATGCTCACATTAGCCCAAAGGAACGAGACTTTAATAGGGAAGATGCCTTGAAATGTGAGGCGCGGCGGGCAGGAGGGAGCAAGGTTCGTCTACAATCACCCACCCTTGACAAGCCCAGATTTACGGAGCAGGAAGGAGGTTGGTGAGCGAGGGATACAAAACACGGCATCAGGGGAACACGTCTCTTTTGTAGCGGCACAGAAACACGCGTCGGAAGGAGTGGGATAAATTGTGGGTTTTCTATGTACCAGTCCCTTTATGAGACGTCTTACTAAAATAGTGTTCAAGGTCTGACGGGTCGTTTTCTTTTACTCTTTTTGTTTTGTACGTAGACACGCTGCAAGACGCGGGGAATGCTGTTATATTTTCTATTTTTTCTTAGTATGAATTTCGCCAGTAAACTTCTTTATTATGACAAAGGAAAATTAAACGGTTTTTGGAATGCGATTATAGAAGTTATGTTTCTTTTTTTTTATAATTGCTCAGATAAGACACTGGGAGGAATGTGGAGTCAGTGTCGATTTTTCATGTAGAGTTTTGTTCAGATAACTTCTCTTCAAATCGGAGCAGAAACTGATCTTTTGTAATCCCTTCAGTACCAAGACACATGTTCACATTTACTCTGCTTACTAGCTGGTGATTTTATACAGCTTCAGAATAGTGAATACTCTGACCATTAACATTCTGAAATCCATAGACACTTCCTAATGCAAATAAAATAATCTAATCGTACTAAAAAATCATGGTATAAATGCATCGCAGTACTGAAGGGGTTAAGCACGGAGTGTTTTGAATAAAGCTCAACAGGAAACTTTTGGAGAATAAATAAAGACTAGACTGATTCGTTCAACTGTGATGGAAGGAAGAAAGAAAAAAAAAGTCGCTTCACTCACAATTTCAATCAATCACTTATGAATTCTACAAAGTTATCTGCCAGTGATCTCAGGCCTAACATGAACATGACCACCTTTTTACGACACAGCGAAAATGACTCACAGATTCACACTACAAAGGAAGATGAGAGCCAAAAGTACGAGACATTTAATAAAGAAGAAAATGAAGCAGGTAACTAACACCCCTTCAACTTTCAAAACACCCCTCACCCCCGAAAAGAAAAGAAAAGAAAAGAAAAGAAAAACCCTATTTCGGTGGTGACTTTTTATAATAAGTTGAGCACAAAGGAAGGGAGGGACAAAAAAGTAGAAGGAAAAAAATCCCCTTTATCGCAGGGCGTGTTAGAGGAAGATGAAAGAGTTAATTAGAGAAAGGTGCTGTGATGGGAGAAGAGGATGAGACGGGGAAGATGAGGAGGAGGGATAAAGTGGGAGAGAAAGAGAGAAAGAGGGAGAGAGAGGGGGGAAGAGAAAGAGAGGTAGGGATAGTGGAGACTGACCTTCTGATAATAATAGAAGAAATTGACCATGTATGCCCAATCCTTCCATTCCTCTACCCCCCATTTACCCTCCCTTCCCCTTCCTACCTTCCTCATCTCTCTCTGTGGATGCGTGTGTCAGCTGGAGTCATTAGTAGCTACAGGTATGCAGCGCCAGGTAAAGGTGTCACTAGCTACATACCCGGGTTTTCACACACACAGTTAGTTAATAAAGTAAGTTCATGTACCGAGGTGTGAGAGAGCGCCAGTAAACCATTCTCGTACATATCGAGTGAGGAATTAAGACACACTTTGCTATAACATCCTCTTCCTGCCTCAATTATTAACACCAACGTCCTTGTCTTCTTGTAGGTGTCTTTATCTCTCTCTCTCTCTCTCTCTCTCTCTCTCTCTCTCTCTCTCTCTCTCTCAGGCGTATCTGATCCTCGGCTTCCATCTTATACAAGAATCCTGACCCTCAACCGTAAGACTAATGACAAGAAGAATCATTAGAGAGCTGAGGGTGGGTATTGGGAGGCTAGGGAGGCGCGAGGGAGAGAGGGAGGGAGGCAGGAAGGGCGCGAACCGAAGGAGGGAAGCTGAGAGAGACCCGGGGAGGCTGTGAATGTGGCATAGCTTCAACATGACGCATTAAACCGTGAATCTGAAGGCATTGTGGGTAAGGACCGAGCATTTCAGGAAGTGTTCGTAAGGTAAGGAAGTGGAAATATGTGAGGGAAAAAAAGGGCAGAGAAAAAGAGAAAGAGAGAAAGAGAGAGAGGGAGAGAGAGAAAAAAAAGGGAGGTTGTAACAAATGGTGTGAAGGGCAAAGGAGGTAAGGGTCGGGATATGGAAAGTGGCAGAGAGAGAGAGAGAGAGAGAGAGAGAGAGAGAGAGAGAGAGAGAGAGAGAGAGAGAGAGAGAGAGAGAGAGAGAAAGAGGTAAATTTTGCGGTTACACTTCCTTTTTTTTATGGTCTCTTTGGTCACAAATTTGCGGTCTGGGCGGCGGTTTTCGCACTCAAAGCCATGCACACACACACACATGCACACACACACACACACACACACACACACACACACACACACACACCTGAGCACATTTAGGCAGGTGTAATAATGTCCTGAGTCTTGACATGTGTGTGTGTGTGTGTGTGTGTGTGTGTGTGTGTGTGTGTGTGTGTGTGTGTGTGTGTGTGTGTGTGTGTGTGTGTGTGTGTGTGTGTGTGTGTGACTAACGATCTTTGACCACGACAAGTGAAGGGAAGACGACAAGATGGTTCCCTCCATTTCCTCCCTTCCCTCCACCCCTTCCTCCCTCCCTTCTCCCCTTTCGTAGCTCTCACATCTCCATATCTCTCTCTCTCTCTCTCTCTCTCTCTCTCTCTCTCTCTCTCTCTCTCTCTCTCTCTCTCTCTCTCTCTACCTCCTTTTTACTCTCAACCAACATTGCTTTTCCATCTTTGGCATTCTCCAGTTAGATAAGAGAGAGAGAGAGAGAGAGAGAGAGAGAGAGAGAGAGAGAGAGAGAGAGAGAGAGAGAGAGAGAGAGAGAGAGAGAGAGAGAGAGAGAGAGAGAGAGAGAGAGAGAGAGAGAGAGTCTAAATATAAAATAAAATCCTAGATAAAATACTCACCACATTAAGTAAACTGATGAACGGATGCATTTTATATTTGACTAGCAAATAAAAAAAATGAAAAAAGATAAAATTCCTTAAAAAAAATCAATAGAAAGTAAAATAACGATCAGAAAAATTGACAAAAGAATGAAGGATAAAGAGGAAAACCAAATCAATTTAAATCTTTAATCTCATTTTCGATCATTTAACCACGAGACGAATATGAGCGGCATTAAACTACTTCTCCCTCTCCCTCCCTCTCTCTCTCTCTCTCTCCCTGGTGTTGCCTCCTCCCTCAACACTCCACGCCGCCCTGACCCGCCGTCTGTCAACACCTCGCCTCCCACATGAAATATTTTTACATGGTTCTGGAGTCAAGTTTTTTTTAGTTGAAGTGTCGCTGTGAGCCTTCCTGGAACGCTGGAGAATTCGGTGCTTGTTGTTTTGCCTGCTCTTCAGCCCTCTTCTCTCCTCCTCCTCCTCCTCTTCTTCCTCCTCTTTGTCTTCTGCCGTCCTCCACCTCCTCCTCTTCCTTCTCCTTCCCATTCTTCTCGTCTTTGTCCTCCTTTTCTTCTTTTCCTTATCTCAAATTCTTATCAGCTTTGTATTGTTTTTTTCCTCCCTTTGGATTCTTGTTCCCTGCCCAATTACATGTTTTTTTTTTCTCTTCTCTCCGATGGTTTATTTTTTCTAATATTTTGCCGGGGTAGTGATGTTATTTTTTCTTTTTATAGAATGTTACAATTATAGATATTTGATTTCCTCCTCTTTCTCTTGGGTCACCTCCTCCTCCTCCTCCTCCTCCTCTTCTTCCCTTCCTCCTGCTCTTCTTTGTGATGTTTTTATCCTCGTCCTCCTTCACCTCAGTTCTCCTCTTCTTCCACTTTATTTTCCTCGGCTTCTTCTTGCAGCTCCTTCTTCTCCTCGACGTCATCCTTCTAATCGCTGCTGCACACTTCCACTTTCTTCATCCTCTTCTTTTCCTCTTCATTTTCTCCAGCGTCTTTCCTCCATCTGCCGCTCATCACTCTTGCTCACTTCATTTTCTTCCTCCTCTTCTTTCCCGCTTCATTTTCTCAACCGTCTCCTTCCATCCGCCGCTCATTCACATCCTCCTGCTGCTCTCTTGTTTTTCTCCTCGCCCTGGCCGCTTATCACCTCGTCACGATAAGAGGTAGAAGATACAACAGCTCGTAAACTTGGTCGATCCGCCTCTTGCCTCGCCCTGGCCTAGCCCTGACTCCTGCCCCGCCAATCACACCCGAGGCAGCACGCATAATGTCTCTCCCCCGTGAGGCCGAGTGGTTCTCAAAGCTGACTGACTTAAGGCGCGCACGAAGCTAAGAGGCATTGACAAAGGGTGCTCTAAAGGTGGCGCTGGTGGTTAAGGTGGCGCTGTTGGTGGTTTTGGTGTATAGTGAAAGCTATGAGGGTGTTTGAAGGGAGGTATTCAGTGGGAGATGAGTAGTGAAGTGTGAAGGAGTGTGTTTAATATAATGAAGTGCGTCTCGGGGAGCGAGTTGCAGTTTGGTCATACTTGCGCACTAAAAATAAAACAATAAAAGTAAAACAAGCAAGGCGCCACAGAGGTCAACAGTCTATGCAGGTGGCGACTTTTAGTTTATATAATTAAATAAAATGGAAATTGTACACATACACACACACACACACACACACACACACACACACACACACACACACACACACACACACACACACACACTATAGACAAGTGCAATTTCCTTTCCCGGTCACAAGCAATAAATGGTGTTTGTCTGTATCCAAGGCGGCCGCTTGAATTAATACTGACAATACAAAAAAAAAAAACTTTTATTTACTCGTTAATCTCTCTCTCTCTCTCTCTCTCTCTCTCTCTCTCTCTCTCTCTCTCTCTCTCTGACACTAATTTTCTCACTCCCTCTTTGCCTTTAGCTCTACAGTATCTCTTCCCTTCCTTCCCTTAAGTACTCCTCCTCCTCCTCCTCCTCCTCCTCCTCCCACACCTGTTGCTGGTATTTCTGCCCCAACGCTTCTTCTGTAATTGGTCGTAAATCGCGGCCCTATATCGCTCTTATCACACACATTATGTAGGGCAGCCAAGCCGACACACACACACACACACACACACACACACACACACACACACACACACACACACACACACACACACACACACACACACACACACACAAAAAAAAAAAAAAAAACTTTCTGTGGACTAAATAACGATTTTTTTTTAATTACTTGCTTTTTTTTAAACTTCCACATTTGACGGCACATTTTAAAGCACCCAGGTAATTTATTCCGGTCATTATTCCTGCCATTAGTGTTGCGGGTAAAGGTTTTTGTTGTTCGCAGGAGGAAAGTCTGATCTTACAAACGGCGATTTCTTTTAACGTGTTCTGCAAATTACTAAGAATGTGTTTGCAGTTGTTTATGTGATTGCATTGTTTATTCAGTACTGCCTCATATCACAGCAATCGTTGTTTTGATTATATTAATGTAGATTCTATAATATACGTTTACTAGTTTTATTGACCAAGACACTAAGAATATGCCTAGAGAAGTGAGATATAATAATTCTGATCAACGTAATGATATTCTCTTTCAATCATCAACAAGAGCTCAAACTTTCAAACACTTTTTATTTTATTATTTTTCTCAAACCATCATTAACCCCTTCAGTACCATGACACGTTTTCATATTTATTCTGTTTACCATTTAGCGATTCTATACAGCTTCAGAAGCTTATGTGAGGATTAAAATGGTGAAGCCTCTAGTCATTAATCTTCTGATCTCCATAGACTCTTCCTAATGACAATAAAATCTAATCACACCCAAAATTCATCATAAAAATGCGTCCCCGTACTTAAGGATTTAATCTTACCAAATAGAATATCACTTCTAAAAAAAATACATATATATAAACTTAACCACAAAACGGATGAATAAAGCGAAGGCTAATTTATAACGTGATTGACCGCAGGATATGAAGAGATTTTAACGAACTGGCAGATAGTGATCGAGAGTTGGAGATTTCAATGAGGAGAAAGAAAGCGATCAATGGAGCCAGTAGAGGGTGACGCGCTGCCCCTGACCACACGTGCGCAACTGAAATTTTTACCCTCCAGATCGGAAAGGAAATGTGCAAAGCGTGAGGTGTGTGTGTGTGTGTGTGTGTGTGTGTGTGTGTGTGTGTGTGTGTGTGTGTGTGTGTGTGTGTGTGTGTGTGTGTGTGTGTGTGCTTGCTATTGAGTGAGAGAAATAAAACGAAGACTACAAAATAAAATACGGAAGTGACAGAAAGGAAGGGAAATAAAGAAGCACAAATAAGAGACAATGACAGTCGTGGAAAGAATCTCAGTTTGCAAACAATGGAAGGACAAGAGAAATGAGAAAAAGTGAATGATTAAGAAGTGAGTGAAGGTGCAGGCATGTGTGTAAAGTGTCGAGAGAGAGAGAGAGAGAGAGAGAGAGAGAGAGAGAGAGAGAGAGAGAGAGAGAGAGAGAGAGAGAGAGAGAGAGAGAGAGAGAGAGAGAGAGAGAGAGAGAGAGAGAGAGAGTCTGAAAATTTCTAAGCACAAAACATGGACATAAATGAAAAACAAATAAAACAAACACTAAAATAATAAAAAAAAAAACACTAAACTCAATCGGAATAAAAAAAAACAACAAAAAAACACACAACAAACAAAGAAAACGAAGAAAAACAACAAGGCAGGAGGGAAGGAGGAGAGGCAGAATGAGAGGGAGGAAAGGTTCGGAAGGGATAGAGAGGAAAGGAAAGGTTTGGGTAAAAAAAAAAAGAAATAATCAGATTTAAAAGTATTTCGCCAGCAATAAATATATCGCGCAGGGAGGAAGGAGGTGCCGGGAAGGGAAGGCTGGAGGTCTGAGGGAAAGATGAAGAGCGAGGAGTGTTGATGAAATGTAGTAGAGGAGGAGGAGGAGGAGGAGGAGGAGGAGGAGGAGAAGAGTTATGTGGGTGAAGTTAAGGGAGACTGAGGTAGCGGTGAAGATGATGGTTATAGTAGTAGTAGTAGTAGTAGTAGTAGTAGTAGTAGTAGTAGTAGTAGTAGTAGTAGTAGTAGTAGTAGTAGCAGTGGTGGTGGTGGTGATAATGATGCTGGAGAAAGTTACGAAAGAAAAAAGAAGAAATTACTAAAGAAAGTGTAAATAGTAAGATAGGTACCTTCCATCAGAATATACTTAAGAGGCAGAGAAAAGGAAATACAATGACTGAATGTAATATTAATGAATGAAAGAATTTTAGCAACTGGACTATACACGAAAAAATGGAAAAAAAAAATTGGCGCAGCAACGGTAAGATTAGACAGCTGTTGATATACTTACGGAGAGCGCTACTTCTTCCACCTGGACTTTGCTTTGAGCCAGAGTCGAACTTGGAACAGAACGACAAGGAAAGGAAAAACTAAGGCATACATTAACAAAAACCTGATAATAATAATAATAATAATAATACCACCACCACCACCACCACCACCGTCACCACCACCATCAACAACAATAACCAGAACAACAACAACAACAATAATAATAATAGTAATAATAACAATGGTAATGATAATAACAATGAAAATAACTACCAAGTGTATTTGAGAAAAAAAAACCTGCCAAAAAAAGTCAAAACAGGTGGTGGCCCTTGTCTTCTCCTCAGGTGATAGGAGGAGGAGGAGGAGGAGGAGGAGGAGGAGGAGGAGGAGGAGGAGGAGGAGGAGGAGGAGGAGGAGGAGGAGGAGGAGTGAGAAGGTGCAGGTAGATGCCGCTAAACACAGGTAGACAAGGGAAGAAAGGAAAGAGGACCAGAGGAGGAAGAGGAGGAGGAGGAGGAGGAGGAAGACGAGGAGGTGGAAGGCGAGAAAGATAGGGAGACAGGAGGTGGTAGTGGTTGAGGTGAGGTGGGGCGAATCTCCCCAACCATTCCTTCCCTTCGTCACCTCCCCGGCTTCCTTGATGAGTAAGGAACCCGTTACTTAAAAGGCTTCCCGTTGGTGAGAAATAATCTGATAGAAGATGCAAAATTGACACTTTATTCGGCCGGGCTAACTGGGGCTTTGAATCTCTCGTGGGTGACGCAGGGAATGTGGCCCAACTGTGTTTACTACCTGGAAACTAAATGTGGGGAGGTGTTGAGTGGTGGTGGTGGTGGTGGTGGTGACTGGTGGTGGTGGTGGTGATAGTTTGTCGTGGTAATGGCTTCAGGTGGTACGGGTGGTGATAATGGTGATAGTGGTTCGTGTGGTGTTGAAAGGTGGCAGGTGGTGTGTCCTTGGTGGTGATGGTGATGTGATAGTGGTGTTGTTAAGTGATGAGCGTAATGGTAATAACGGTGGTGGTGATGGTGAGTGGAGTGGTGATAACTGTGATGGTTTTGCTGTGGTGTTGTGGTAACGGTAATTTTTATGATGATGATGGTGGTGGTGGTGGTGGTGGTGGTGGTGGTGGTTGTGGTGGTGAAGGTGCCTTTGCTTGCCGCAGTAACGA
Source organism: Portunus trituberculatus (assembly GCF_017591435.1). Taxonomy (NCBI): domain Eukaryota; kingdom Metazoa; phylum Arthropoda; class Malacostraca; order Decapoda; family Portunidae; genus Portunus; species Portunus trituberculatus. Next base: position 17,085,734 of record NC_059287.1, on the reverse strand, counting down.
GCATATTTAAAGCTTCATTAAGAGCAACACGAAAACGGTGGAGATAATAACATCGTGGTGACAGAAACTAATATTTGCAGAGCCCACAACAGGAATAACAATCTCGACACTAATAATAGAAACAAACTGATACATAATAAATCAGACAGTTACTGAATACCAAATATTTTTATATCAAAGTATAAAAAAAAAAAAAAATGAGAAAAAAAAATTAATTAAACAGAATCCACTGCTCCGTGACTGAAGATTATTTTATCACAGCTATCTCTTCTTCTTTGCCTCGCTCTGATTTACATGCAGTCCTCATTTACTCATTCAATTAATGCATATCCTCAAACAGTCCTTTAATTTGATCGTTCTTACTCCTCAAATTACTCCCTGTTATCAGTTAAGTATTATTCTTACACGTGAGGTCAAGCCACACCTGAATATGCGAACAAAAAAAGTGACAGCCGCTGGGGGGGACAATTTTTAAGACGCTTTAATATTTTCACCTCATCTCGTGTAACAAAGTATTCGGATGAGGTGAGGGGGTGCAGTGGGGGGTGGTGGTGGTGGTGGTGGAGCCCTGCGGTGGAGGTGGGCGGGAAGGGCGGCGAGGGAGGTTGTTGGAGTGGGTGTGGGTGGGTGGGTGTTGGTGGGGGTTGGGGTGCGGCAGTGATCCCACCGTGGTTGACGTCTTTACGAGGTCTCACTAATGGACGACCGATCTCTCTCTCTCTCTCTCTCTCTCTCTCTCTCTCTCTCTCTCTCTCTCTCTCTCTCTTGGTATTTTCCCCTTTACTCTTCATGTTCAATGGTAGACGAGCTTTTGTCATTCTAGTCACTCAAATCTTCGTTTTGTCATTCAAATCATCGTCGCAATAATCAAAATCATCGTCATTGTCTTGAATTTTCCTCGTCGTTATCCGCCTCGTCGTCGCCGTCAGTCATGTCGTCCCCGCCATCATTCCATCGCTGGGTGTGTCCTCCGCTATTTCCTCGCTGTGTCTCACCACCGCGACTGTCCCCCCGCGGCGAATCTTCCACTGTCACCAAGATCTCCAGCCACTAGCAAATATTCCCCTTTACTTAGAGTCCCATCAGCCCCCATCAGCCGCCCCGCCATCGCCCCATCGTAGCTTTCAGCCCCGGTACTTATCACCCTGTTTGTTAAGTAAAAATGGCCCGCTACTCTGCTCCCAAAGTCTACTAGGTACCCGATGCGAGGCGAGGACCCCGTGCACGTCCTCCCACGGCACATTCTTCGTCCCAGCGCTGGTTCCCTTATCGCCATCTCGCCGGAGTTTCACCAGCGACATCTCCCTTGAGTGACATGGCCCACATCGCACCTCGCCGCCCCTCCCCCGCCCCCGCTCCACTAACGGCGCCCCTCCAGCCCACAACAGGTCCTTCCGATGGAGATGTGTTGTGGTGGTGCGGCCATCTGATACTTGCTTCGCTCTTCCTTTCTCAGATTCTATTACTGCTTAATATCCCTAGCTCGAAGTATTTCTTGAGATGGGGGAAATTACATGTGGTATTAATGACGGGTGGTGGTGTGGTGGCTAAGTGACTGCACACCTCCCCGGGCGAAGGTTATCGGTCACACTGCTGACAAGAGACTCCTGCATACGAAAATTAGCTGCAGGTGGTGGCTGTTCCATCGCCCATAAAGTTCGGTTTGAAATTTCTGATAACACTTCCACTGGCGGCCCCGAGACTGGACAGGCAGCGTGGACTTGACACGGGGCCAGGGTAGGGTAAGGGAGGAGAGAGGAAGGTGGTGTGGCCTCTATGGTGTGTATGGTGTTGAGCTGACAAGGCTGGCAAGGAGCGAAACCTAACAGGGGTATGGGGACATGACACACTTGGGGAGGGAAAGGGAGGTGGGGGAGGAGCGGGAGAGTGTGGACCTGACAAGGATGGGAGGTGTCTGCAATGCGGCGGTGAGGAGGGAGGAGGGAGGAGGGAAAGAGCTCGCTGTCTGATCAGGAAGGTGTGGGAGATTCATGGTCGGTTCATACGCGTGTCGCTGCGCCGCTACAGCAAGACGGCGCTACGATGCATGTGCTTCTACGCGGCCAGGTGCAGGCGTCACTGTCTCTGGCGGGAGTCGCGAGGAGTGTGTGTGGTGACCTGCGACTCCCCGCTCCGGTGGCCTAACTCCTCACGATCCTGACGGGGTATGACCTTTAAATTCCCTGACGAATGACTGCGCTTGCCGTGTGTGTGTGTGTGTGTGTGTGTGTGTGTTGATTTCCCCCACCGGTGCTCAGGTCCATAGCGGTAAGAGACAACGGGGCCCTGAACGTGAGCCCCAGAGCGCCCCGGCACCACAGCCCACGTGATGTAAGACCAGCGGGGAAAGAAGGCTAGATCTGCTCCTGTTTTTACTCCCTCGAATGTCCGGACACAAGGAAATCAATTTATCGCTTCGAGACTTTACCTGTTCACTCCGTCAAAAAATCACGAGTCCGGTTTCCAATCAAGATGAGATGCCTTTTTCTCGGCCGGTGAATCTCGCCGCTGCAAAGTTCCAGGGAGACAATCACCGCCACAGCCAAATATAAATCTTGCACGTAAATATTTGAGTTTGAAATGACATGAGTTCAGTCTTCAGTTATTCTGTTGTTTAATATGCTAACATTCCTTACCCTAATCTTTTTTTCTAATCCATCGATAAATTTTCAGCATACCTATTATTATTGTACTGAGTGAGCTTAATTTGTAATCTAGTTATTATTCTAACCTAACTTTCCTTAACCTAACAACAATTTCCACTCACTGGCCACTCTTCACTGTCTTACATAACTTCAATCTTCATTATCATAAGTCTTTCACCCTAACCTAACCTAACCTCAGCTCACCTCAACTTAACAACACAAAATCTCTCTCTACGCATCACTATTCAACTACACACAATCCTACGAGCATCACCATCGCACTACGACCACCGCAAACACCACCAGCCATCACCACCACCTCCATCACCACGAATGCGCAGCGCGAAAGGACATCAATTATTCTCGAGGCGATGTACACCAGCGCGTGGAGGCGACGTGGAGAATGCAAGGCGGTGAGGACTCTGCTACGATGTCCCGTGTGTGTGTGTGTGTGTGTGTGTGTGTGTGTGTGTGTGTGTGTGTGTGTGTGTGTGTGTGTGTGTCTGGTCCGTGGTCCATGGTGGGAGTTTTACGGACGAGTGGCTGGCCCGAAGAGAAGGAATGGAACTCAGACAAACTTAACCTTTTTATATAACGCGCGATGGTGTTTTATGTGCGCCAAGTGGGAGGGTGAAAAATATTTGCATCAGTAAAGGCGAGTGTGCGAGGGAGTGAGTGACGATGGGAGGTGGTGGTGGTGGTGGTGGTGATGCTGGGAATCGGACGAAGTGGTTGCGGTGGAGGAGAGTGATGGAGGTCGTGGCGGCCATGGTGGTGGTGGAGGTGAGTAGGAAGATGGCGGAAAATGAGAATTAGCGGAAGATTGGAGGGAATTCGGCAGGGGGTTGATGGAGAGGCATAGGAGGAGGAGGAGGAGGAGGAGGAGGAGGAGGAGGAGGAGGAGGAGGAGGAGCAGGTAGGGAAGTGAGTGCGTGACGAGTGAAGTGTCTCGTCATTGGCCAACGAGGCGCCAGTTAGCGTGGGGGTGTTGGCTCCCACGGTGTCACCCTGGGAGGCACGCGGAGACTATCCCACGCAAATGACCTTTCTCTTTCCCTTCTGGAGTTATCATTTTTACCCTGCGCGGCCGGGCGTTGGGCCTTTGGGCTTTGGGAAGTCTAACTGTCGCCTCTCTTCAGAACAAAAGAAGAGATAATGGAGTGTTGTGAGACGGAGTGGCGTGTCTGCGGCGGCGTGGAGGGGCGCATACGCAAGTCATTCTTAAGTGGTTGTCCTGCTTTTTATGGTGTCCCGCCGCCCAGCTGAGGCCGGGGCGTGGACCGCGGGTATCAAGGCTCCCAGAGAAGTCTTTCCACATGTCGCTTCCGATTCCCATACACACTGGGGGGAAGTGACGCCCAGGAATCCACCAGGTGCGGCCACGCTCTCTCCGCGCCACCCCGACGGCTGCTGTCCGGCCAGACCAGGGTGGTTGGGTAGACCTATTTTCTCTGGGTCTCTGAGCGTAGCAGGAACTCGTCTACCGCGTCAGGATGTACACTAAACCGTAGACTAAAGCGAGTAATTACTAGAAGACAAAAAAAAATGTAATTAGGCCAACGCTGATCCCACGAAGAACGCCGCGACTTCCCTGAATAAGCACAACACACACACACACACACACACACACACACACACACACACACACACACACACACACACACACACACACACATATCAGCCGGCCTCGCATCAGCCGCTATGATATAAAGCAGCAAGTACCTGACCCCCGGTGCTTCCTGGGGACTTTAACCTCTCCCCGTGGACTCTTAAAGCTACCTCTTAAAAAAAGCCGGAGGACCCTCGACAGTACTGGAGGCATCACGCGCGGGAGATAATGCGAACTCAACTCGTACTCCTGAAGCGACGAGTCCGCCTCCTGCTGGGGTCACAGGGACACTTCGCCGAGGGGTCAATAAAAAGAAAAAAAGAAGAAAAACGAATCATAAACAAATCTCTCACTCTCTTCGGGTTTAATAGGCACTTGACATACCTTTACTCATGCTTTTATCTGTTTTACTTTTGCTTATCGGTAATTACAAGCCAGTCCCATTAGACGGCCAAGCTGCGACTGGAGACTGTGGGAATATTACATAAGAGTGCGTCCAGTGAAAAGGGTGTGAGAAAAACAGGACATTTAGAATAACATGTCCAATTTGTCTAGAGTGTGAAGGTAAAGTTTTAATGTTTCTGTGAGGAACTTAAAGAAGGAATATAAAAAGGAATGGTGTTTTAAAGTAAGATGTTTAGGTTTTCTGCATATTGAAGAGAAGCTTGGGTGTACTTGAGTGTTTGCTTGACGAGAAGGAAGAAGAGAAAAGGTTTACAATAGGAAGTTTGGAAGCATTAAGATGTGTATACGGAAATAAGAAGTCAAAAGCCAGAAGGGGTTTGTAAAGGAAGTTGCGCAGTTTATCTATATTGGAAAGAAGTTATATAATTGAGAGCCTGTAGAGAAAAGCATGAAGTTCATTTTGTTTGTACTAAAAGTTTGAAAATACAGTTTGCTTATATTGAGAAGTTAGAAAATTAAGTCCGTTTGTATAGAGAACATAGAAAATACAGTCTATCTATATTGAGTAGATAAAAATACAGGCTGTTTATATCAAGAAGTCGAGAAATTACAAAAATACAGCTTATTTACATTGAGAAGTTACAAAATACAGTCTGTCTTTATCGAGATGTTACAAAAATACAGTTTATCAATATTTAGAAGTCACAAAAATACAGTAACAAAAAATACAGTTTGTTCAAAGGACCGGACGCCTCCTTATACTGAGATGTTACAAAATAGTCTATCTAGATCAAGTAGTTACAAAAATACAGTATGTCTATTTCTAAGAATTAGGAAATAATCTGTTTATATGGAGAAGTTAGAATTTCAGTGTGTCTCTATCAAAGTGGTAAATTTGAGAAGAGGGAAGGAGATGAAGTGAGCGAAGGGAAATGCAGGAAGTAGAAAAAAAGAGTAAGATAGCCAGTTTGAGAAGAGGGAAGGAAGGGAAGTGAGCGAAGGGAAGTGCAGGAAGTAGAAAAAAAAGAGTAAGATGTCCAATTTGTCTGTGTAGGAAGCGGTGTTTGCTTTTCATTTAAGGGAATGGCCACGCCGCGCTAACAAAATGACCAAGAATGTCCTCAGTTTATTTTCCAATTTTTTTCCTCCCCTCACACACACACACACACACACACACACACACACACACACACACACACACACACACTCTCTCTCTCTCTCTCTCTCTCTCTCTCTCTCTAGCGCTCGCTGCCCACACACACACACACACACTCTCTCTCTCTCTCTCTCTCTCTCTCTCTCTCTCTCTCTCTCTCTCTCTCTCTCTCTCTTTAGCTGCCCATCCCTCCCTGCAGGAATAACCCTTTTAAATCATTTGTCTGGTAGGAAATTACCACCACAGGAGAATGATGTTAGGCGTCTTAATCTAGCCCACCACCACTGCCACCATCACCACCACCATTATCACCACCACCGCCATTATCATCACCACCACCACCACCACCAATACTATCACCAACACAATTTGTCTTCACGTTCATGCGCCTGCAAACAAGAAACGAAAGCCATTGTGTTGATGCCCGCGCGGGAAAAGGAAAGGAAAGCTGGCCGAAGCAAAATGAGATATCGCTCGATGTGTTTGACTTCCTCAGTGAAATGTGAGGTCGTGTCTCGAGGCTTCGCAGCGGGAGGTTCACAGGGTTCGAATCCACCAGCAGTGACGCTCTTTTCAAGCACAGGAATCTCACACTAACTTTAATTACGTCACTGAGAACTCTTGTCAGCGCGGGGCATCTCTGTACAGCCGCGTATGTTTGTGTGTTTGTGAGACGAGGGGGGAGGTGGAGGGGAGAGCAGGGGAGAGGAGAAAAGAGATGCAAGGAAGACAGAGTAAGGAGAGGAGAGGAAGGAAGAGAGGTATAGTAAGGAGAGAAGAGAAGAGAAGAGGTGGAGGGGAAGGGAGATGGAGGGGACAGGAGAGGAGAGGAGAGGAGAGAAGAGGAGAGAAAAGGAGAGGAGATGGTGTGGAGACTATAGGAGAGGAAAGGATAGGGAAGGAGGATAATGACAAGAACGTAAAGAAGTAGAAGAAAATGTACAGACGGATAGGAAGATAAAGTAAAAAGAAACACACGTACACAAAACAAAAGAAAAAAAATTTCCGAAAAAAAAATAGAAAACGGAAATAAAAAGAAAATGAAACAAGAAAATAAAAATAAAAAGAACCAAAAACAACCCCCTCAAAAAAAAAAAAAAATCATGAAAAAGAAAAGAAAAAAAAATAGGAAAAGAGGAAAATAGGGAAGGAAAATAAAGGAAAAAAGGAGGAAAAAAGGAGAATAAGGGCGACTTTTCCTGAATGGATAGATAATACTCAGAATCTAACACCTCTATCAAAGGACGCCGCGGCCTCTCTGTGTGTTTGTTCGTTTGTTTTGTTTGTTTACCGAGGTTTGGCCCGCCGTGCCCTTCGTGGGAGGAGGAGGAGGAGGAGGAGGAGGAGGAGGAGGAGGAGGAGGAGGAAGGGATGAAGGTTGACTCGGTGGAGGATGGAGGGAAGGAGGGAAGGAGGGAAAGTGTGTGTGTGTGTGTGTGTGTGTGTGTGTGTGTGTGTGTGTGTGTGTGTGTGTGTGTGTGTGTGTGTGTGTGTGTGTGTGTGTGTGTGTGTGTGTTCGTTCGTTTGGGAAGGGAAGTATGTTTGGACTAGAAGGAACGAGGGAATGAGTTGTAATTCTCTCTCTCTCTCTCTCTCTCTCTCTCTCTCTCTCTCTCTCTCTCTCTCTCTTGTTACTTACTCTTAATCTGCTTCATTGTCTTGGGTAAAGTTGTTTCATAATATTTAGTGACACGGTTCGTCTTATTTATTGTCGTCCATTTTGTTTTGTTCTACTCGTCATTGTTTCTAATTTAGTTTATTTCCTTCTTTAATTTTCTTCTTTGTCTTTGCGGCTTTTAATTGTGTAATCCTGAAGGCGTTTTCTTTTTTTTTTCTTCTTGTTTATCTTTGACATTCTGTTCCTCTGTGGCTTCTTTGTTATTATTTCTGTTAGTTATTCTTTATTTTGTGCTGTCTTCCTCTGTTCTCCTCTTCTTGTTTTTGATGTTTGTTGTTCTTCTTCCTCCACCTCCTCCTTCTCTTCTTCCATTATCATTTTCTACATTATTCCTTCTCCTTCTCTTTGTTCCTTATCATATCAAAACAACAATAGCAACAACAACAACAACCTCTCCACTCCTACTACTACTACTTTCACTACTACTACTACTACTACTACTACTACTACTACTACTACTACTATTCTCAGCATCACCACCACCATTATTAATACCACTTTTCTTCACGTCCTTTTCCCTCTCCTCCTATTCCATCCTTTCTGACCTCTACCATCACGCTGTCCTCCTCCTGCTCCTCCTCTTCTTCTTCTTCTTCTTCTTCTTCTTCGTCCTCCTCCTCCTCCTCCTCCTCCTCCTGCGTGTGTTTGTGGAGGAAATGATGCAGTGAGTCTAGTGTTGACTTTTTCGCCCCATTCACTACGTCTCTGCCTTCGTCTTCCATTCCCCCATCATTCATTTTCCATTATCTAAAGTGTGGTCCTCCTCCTCCTCCTCCTCCTCTTCCTCTTCTTTCTCTTCTTCTTCTTCTTCCTCCCTGCCTCCTAATTTTCGTCCTCTTCATTCTCTCCATCTTCTCGTTCCCTTCTTCCTTTTTGTCTCTCCTTTATATTCTTCACTTTATTCTCTTTCTCCTCTTCCCTTTTTAAATTTTTGGTTATGATTCTTTTTCGTTTTTCCTTCCTTTTGTTTTCTCATTTCTTCCTTCGTTGTGGTCTGAATGTCACTAATGTCTTCTTCCTTTTTTTTTTTTTCTTCTTTCTCCTCCTTTTCCTGTTCCTCAGCCTCCTACTTTTCCTTCTGCTCCTCCTACTCTTCTTCTTCATCATCATCATCATCATCATCATCATCATCATCATCATCATCATCTTCTTCTTCTTCTTCTTCTTCTTCTTTCTCCTCCTGTTCCAGTACCTTAATTTCCTACTTTTCCTTCTGCTCCTCCTCTTTTTTCTTCTCTTCTTCTTCTTTTCTTCTTCTTCTTCTTCTTCTTCTTCTTCTTCTTCTTCTTCTTCTTCTTCTTCTTCTTCTTCTTCTTCACTTCTTTCTCTTTTCCAGTACCTCAACCTCCTACTTTTCCTTCTGCTCCACCTACTCTTCTTCTCCACCATCTTCTTCTTCTTCTTCTCCTTTTCCAGTACCTGAACCTCCTACTTTTCCTTCTGCTCCACCTACTCTCCTTCACCACCATCTTCTTCTCCTTCTTCCTCTTCTTCTTCTTTTTCTTCATCCTGTAATCTTGATATCAGAGCAGATGATTACTTTACAGTCGATCGATCAAAGCTAACAAGAAGACGCAACAGTTTTACGATAATTGGCAAAAGATTCTCGTCAAAGGAAGCCAAAACAATTCTTCTTCAATTGAGTCGTTAGTGTCCGGAATTCTCTCCCTCGTCTAATGTCGTCGGGAGCACATGTACCATTCACAGCTTTCAAGAACTGATTATACGAATACTTAAGGTTCCGGGTCCACCAGTAAGATATTATGCGTTATTGTAATAATATTGTAATAACATACTGTGAGTTCTTTTGGCTGCTTTTTTTTTTTTCCTTATTTTTTTGCATCTGGCGTCGCTTTATCGAGGTTGTCACTAGCAATCCTGTTCTGCCCCGCCTCTCTCGCCGCGGCAGCTGTTACGGTGATGGTCTCCCGCTGATACTGATTATCTTATTATTTGTTTTCCAAGTTCATGGCCTATAGCACCGGTAGGGAACTTTGCTGCAACGCTCCAGGCTGAGAGGGTCGGCCTGCAATATCTCTGGAGGTTTAGTTGGTTGGTTGGTTGCTCTGCTCAGTGTTGGCGTTGGTGCAGACTGGCTTGTATTGAACTGATGTACCTTTCCTATCAAGTTTACTCTATGTTCGTTTTCTATTAGTTTTCTATTTCCCGGAAGGTTTAGTTGCGTGTTTTCAGTGTTGGTGTTGTTTAAATTTACTAAAAGCTTGTGTTTGTGTCGTAATTTTTCAGTACTAAGCTTGATTCTGTTTATCTACAATTGTTTTTTCTTATTTTCTCGAGGTTCAGTTGCGCGTTTTCAGTGTTGGTACAGTTTAAACTTACTAAAAGCTTACGTGTGTGCTATAATTCTTTCCACTAATCTTCATAATTTGTTTACCTCCCATATTTTTTTCTTATTTTCTCGAGACTAATTGCGCATTTTCAGTGTTAGTACAGTTTAAACTTACTAAAAGCTTACGTATGTGTCACGCCTCATTCCACCAAGCTTTATATTTTTCTTGTTATCTACCTTTTACTTTTTGTTTATTTCCGGAGGCCAGCAAGATCTTCTAATTCTTCCTGTTCTTTCTTTTTTCCTCCTTGGTTTTCTTTCATTTCTCTTTTTCCTCTTTCGTTTCCTCTCATCATCTTTTTCCTTCCGCTTTCCTTCGTATTTTATCAACACCACCGCATTTCCTTCTCCCTAATTTGATTTTCTTTCTTCCTTTCCCATAACTAACTCATTTTCTCCTCTTTTTCCTCCATAAGCACCTTTAAATATACATAATTTCTTCTTTTTTTATTTATTTTTCTTCTTCTTCTTCTTCTTCTTCTTCTTCTTCTTCTTCTTCTTCTTCTTCTTCTTCCTCTTCAATTCCTTTCTGATCATCAAACTTAGCATATCTCTTCTATTCCTCTTCTTTTTACCACTTGCATCTTCTCTTATTCTCCCCTCCTTCTCTTCTTCTTCTTCTTTTTCTTGTTCTTCTTGTTCTTCTTCTTCTTCTTCAATTCCTTTCCTATCACCAAACTTTGTAAATCTCTTCTTTTGTTCTTCTCTTTTTCTCAACATTACCACTTGCATCTTCTCTTCATCTTCTCTTCTACTTC
>NC_059287.1:17057633-17067633 GCF_017591435.1 Portunus trituberculatus | reverse complement strand
GGTGGTGGTAAAGGAGGCGACACAGTACATCACCAGCCTTCAGTAGGATTGGTAAGATTGGTAGGATGGGTGACAAGGGAAGATCCTCGCTTGCCTTGACGCTGGTGAAAGGCATGAACGCCCACAAGCGAACCACTCACTAATCCTTCTAAGACGCGACTCAGTGTGAGGGAGGCAGTTGTGTAAACCCCACCAGAAAGACAGATTAGGTTAAGATTCCACTCTTACGCCACTCTTACACTACTCTCACACCTTCAAGCGGGAAGATTCAAGGTAAAAGCGCTTGATTAAATTGATAAAGGAACATAAAGGGACATAAAGAGACGTAAAGGCGAGGCGAGAACTCAGTGGATATTAGAGAATTGGCGTGTGGGAGTCAATGAGAATATGAACGTAAATATGCTGTGAGAGGAACATTGACGGGGTTTTCGCGGCCTCAACAACCACTTCATCATTCTAAAGCACGGGAGGAAAAACATACAAACACGCCATAAAAGAGGAGAAAAAATATTCTTGGTCTCTCTCTCTCTCTCTCTCTCACACACAGAGAAAAGAAATATATATGCTTATACTTTTTTGCTTTTCTAAATCGTCTTCCTTTGCTTTATACTGCCACACACACACACACACACACACACACACACACACACACACACACACACACACACACACACACACACACACACACACACACACACACACACACACACACACACACACACTTCTCTTTATATTAAAACCCAAAACACCCCAAAATAAGAAAATAAACAATACTAAAAAAAAAAAAAACACGATTAATACCAAAACAACCACATTAAAGAAAAACAGAAAATACACACGGAAACTTAAGAGAATAAAAAAACAACAACAACAACAATAAAAACACCAACAAAAATACTTAAAAAAAAAAACACACTAATATTTGACCAATCCAAGCGTTCTCTAAATACCAGAAAACACTCTTGGGAAAAACGCCGAATTCGGACCCAAGACAAAATCGTGGTTTAGATTAGCGGCTTCTTTTAAATTTCCCGGGAATCAGCGCCGAGCCAAGATCAAGAGCGGTATCAGTAGCGAGAACTCCCCAGCATTCCAATGAGCTAAAAGACCGACATAAAAATTCCCATTCTAGCTAACGTGTGTGTGTGTGTGTGTGTGTGTGTGTGTGTGTGTGTGTGTGTGTGTGTGTGTGTGTGTGTGTGTGTTCGGCTTGCTGACTGATTCTCTCTCTCTCTTGAAAAAAAAATAATTTCCATAGATAAAAATGAAAAAAAAAAACACATGAGAGAGAGAGAGAGAGAGAGAGAGAGAGAGAGAGAGAGAGAGAGAGAGAGAGTGCAAGTGAATCAAGGCACACCACTTCTCTTTCTTCCACAAATTTACTGCTGTTGATATGAGACTGTCAACTAAGGAGGAATCACCCCTACCCCCAGACCTTCCTTCAACCTCCCTCCACCCCTCTTCACCCCCCCACACCACCATCTTCACCTTTCTCTTTTTCTCCTCTATCCTCCTTCGTTATTCTCTATCTTATCTTTATTTTCTTTGTTTTCCTTCCTCCTTCCTTCTTCTTTAGGTTATTTATTAATTTCTTATATTTTCTTTTCTCTTGTTTCTAATTTTTATTCGTATCTTATTATTCTCACTGTTCTTCTCTCTTTTGTCTCTTCCTCTTCTTCATTCTCCTTATTTTTCCATCCCCTCTATTCTCTCATTAAGCTCAATTACAAGTTGTTTTTTTTTTTTCCTTCTCCTATTCATCTTTCTCTATCTCTTTTCATCACGATCACTTCCATCACTCCTCCTCCTTTTCCTCCTCCTCCTCCTCCTCCTCTTCTTCTTCATGCCGTTTCTCCTTCGTTAAGTTGTAAATTCCTCTCGTCCACTTTATTTTTCTTTTTATTTCCAGTTTATTCTCTCACTATATACATTTTCAATTCTTTCCGTCTCATTCCCAAGTATCTGTCTATATTTCTCTCTTTGCCCGTGTCGATTCTTTTTCTTTATCATCGCTTGGAAGGAAAAATAAATAAAATAAAGAGGCGAATGCGATTTGAGAGGGAAACTCCATTAGGGAAAAGAATCTCACAGGAGGAAAATGGAAAATAAACTAAAGGGAAGAGGATAAAAGAGGGAAAAAAGGCGATAAGAGACGCAACGAATTAAAACAATAAAAGAGAGAAGAAAAATCGACACGGATGATAATAAAGAGATGAGATGGAGATAACGAGGAGGAGGAGGAGGAGGAGGAGGAGGAGGAGGAGGAGGAGGAGGAGGAGGAGGAGGAGGAGGAGGAGGAAATGGAGGTGGAGGAAGCGAAACGAACTTGAAAACTGAGAAATAACAGAGAGAGAGAGAGAGAGAGAGAGAGAGAGAGAGAGAGAGAGAGAGAGAGAGAGAGAGAGAGAGAGAGAGAGAGAGAGAGAGAGAGAGAGAGAGAGAGAGACCAAACAGACAGACGCCACGATACCTTCCACCACCACCACCACCAGCATCCAAATACCAGCTGTCACCTCACGCATCCTTCTCTTGATTGTGCAGGTGAAGGACATTCCACCCGCGGCTCAGGTGTCACTCAGCATTAGGGCAGGTGGGCGCCAGGTGACGGCCAGCGGACAGTTGCATGAAGAAGGTGTCGAAAGATAATTTGCGTCCCGACAACCCGCGGCAAGCAAGCAAGCACTGTTTACGCCGCTGAAGAAGGCGATGCAGGAGGAGGAGGAGGAGGAGGAGGAGAAGGAAGAGGAGAAAGGGAGGGGGAAGAGTGTAAATGAAAACAAAGTAAGAATGTAAAAGTAGTGATTTTGTTGAGAAATGTGTGGTTGTTTGATAATTATGAGGAGGAGGAGGAGGAGGAGGATTAGGAGGAGGAGGAGGAGGAGGAGGAGGAGGAGGAGGAGGAGGAGGAGGAGGAGGAGGAGGAACGTAAAGAAATATAAAAAAAAAGAACAAAAAGTAGTGCATTTGCCAAGAATTGCGAGGTTGCTTAGTAAATCGTACCGTGTAATCTAAACTGAAGGATCTGAAACAGTAGTAAGAATGGAGGAGGAGGAGGAGGAGGAGGAGGAGGAGGAGGAGGAGGAGGAGGAGGAGGAGGAGGAGGAGGAGGAGGAGGAGGAGGATGAAGAGAAAGAGGAAGAGGAAGAGGAGGAGGAGGTCAAAATAAATGGCTATGACAAGGAAATACTAGTTTATCCTAATTAATAAAGATGATTAACAGTGAAAGAGAGAGAGAGAGATAGAGAGGGAGAGGGAGAGGGAGAGAGGGATACACACACAACAAAAAGCTATAAAACTAACAGGTTCCTTCCTCCACCTTGATAATTAACGCCAGGTGTGATGGCCGACCAGGTGAACTAACCAGGGAGATGAAACTCAACACACAGGAAAGAAAAAGATAAAACACAAACAAACACAAAAAGAAAAGAAATCGACATGGCTGAGAACTGAAGGAATAGAGAAGGGAGAGATGGTAGGTAAGGAGAGAGAGAGAGAGAGAGAGGAAGAGTGAAAGGGAGAGAGATAAAAGAGGGAGAAGAGGGAGAAGGGAGATGAAACTTAGCACACACGAGAAAAGAAAACGACAAAACACAAACACAAAAAAAAGATAGAGAAACATGGCTGAAAATTGAAGGAATAGAGAAGGGAGGAGGAGGGAAGGGAGGAGGAGGGAAGTAAGGAGAGAGGGAGGAAGGGTGAAAGGGCGACAGAGAGAAAAGGAGGGAGAAGAGGGGGAGAAGAGGGAGAGGGAGAAGAGGGTGGTTGCAGCGGCTTGGTGGGTGGGACCGGTGGATCAGAGATGGGGGAGGGGTACAAAGAAGTCGAGGTTGATGGGGGGTAGGGTTGGGGGCGCGTTAAGCATACCAATCCCTGCTGTTTAATATCACCACTATGGATTGGAGAAAATTCATTAATATTTGTTGCCTTCGCCATTAGAAATCGCGAAGGTGAAGCCGAGGAAGTGTGGAGGAGAGGGAGGTATGCGGCGGTGGGGATGCCAGTCAATAGATGGCGCTGATAAGGGGAATGGAGCAGGAAGTACTATGATGTGAAGCTATGCAATGCTAGGGAATGCGTGTATGAATGATAATGAACAAGATGGTGGTGATAAAGACGATGGAACTTAACTGCTTATAAGATAAACAAGGTAGGAGATAACGCCGCGCAATGTTACTGAATGAATGCATGAACAGAAGTGAATAAGATGATGATAATGACAATAGAAGTTAATGATACGAATAAAAAAAGAAAAAATACTCTTATCTGAGACTATGCAATGTTAATGAATGCAAGTATGAATGGTAATGAATAACAATGACGATGATAACCCCTTTAGTCACCAGATGCCACTGATAACAAGACAACAATAGGAAACATCGCTATCTGTGGCTTTTTGCTCATTACTGATAACGAACAACATTAAGATAAGGAACGGGAAGAGACTAATCAAAACGGAAAGCATCGGAGTTAACTTTCTCTCTCTCTCTCTCTCTCTCTCTCTAACCTAATCCAATTCAACCACTCGTAAACAAACTACTGTTCTAACGGCGTGGCTATTACTCGTCCTCACCCATCTTTCCTTTCCAGCCGCCTTGATACTCACACTCACAGCACCTCACACTACTCACACTCAACGGAGCACTGTATTCACGCAAACAGTCACGGAGAGTGTTTCCATAGTCAGGTAACACTCTCACATCCATCCAGCGTGTACAGACATCTTCCTCTTACTAATAAAGGTTTCAAATAAAATGTTCTAAACGTACACAAATCTCAAGGTAAAAATGTGTCCCAGTATTGAAGAGGTTAAACTGGGAGATGTCCTATTACTCGTCTTTTTTTGTTGTTGTTCCATCCACCTCCCTATCCTATTGTCTTCATTATTCTTCCCTTTATCAGTCCTTCTTTATCCACAGTCTTATGTTTCATCTTCCTTTCATATTCTAGTATTCTCGTAACTCTTCCTTCATAACTGTACTTCCATCATTCCGTTTTACACTCCTCCTCTTCCTCCTCCTCCACCATTTTCATCCACATTCTCTTCATACTTTCTTTTCTTTTCTTTCCATTTTCCATTCCTCTGTTTCGCCTCCTCCATCCATCACATCGTTATCTCTACATCTTCTTAAATTTCACCTCTCCTTCATTTCCTCCTATCCTCATTTCTTCTCTTCATAACTGTACCTTTTACCTTTCCGTCTGACCACCCCCCTCCTTCTCTCTCTCCTTCTCCCCCACCCCAAGTCAGCTAGTCACGTGGTCAGCAGTAGAGCTTCAAGGTAATTAATCAGAGACGTCTCACGCTGGTCGATGCCTTTTCGAAGCTGTTTCATGATCCACTTGGAAGCTATTAATCAAAGGCTTCACGCTGCTTCGAACCCTAATCGAACCCTCTCATGAAGCTGCAGTTTCTCGCGTGTCCAGGTTTTTTTTTATATTTTTTTTACGTGTTTTTTTTCTCTCTCTTTCGTTTGTTTTGTTTCGTTTGTGTGTTTTGTGTGTGTGTGTGTGTGTGTGTGTGTGTGGTGGTGGTGGTGGTGGTGGTGGTGGTGGTGGTGGTGTGTGTGTGTGTGTGTGTGTGTGTGTGTGTGTGTGTGTGTGTGTGTGTGTGTGTGTGTGTGTGTGTGGTACTTGATTTATGGGTCGTTTTTTGTCGTGTTTTATTTTTTTCGGTCGTTGTTACCAAATGTTCGTTGGCTGGTAAACACACACACACACACACACACACACACACACACACACACACACACACACACACACACATGAAGAAAAAAAAAACTACCGTTTCATCCAATCTTAGGAGAAAAATAAAAAAAAGTGAAAGAAAAAGAAAAAAACCAGAGAAAGGCAAGGACAGAAAGGAGAAAAGCCATGAGGACAGCTTGAACAGGGGATAAGCGCCCCCGCCCCTTATCCCTGCCTGGTGAGGACCCCCTTGGTGAGGCAGGGGCGCCATGGTGCTGCTGCGCGGAGGGGGCGGCGCCAACAAGGGGGTAGCTCGCGGTAAACGACGCCCCCTGGTCACCTGGCTCACCCTGCGCAGTGTGTGGCGAACCCGCAAGATGGCGCGCAAGTCCCCACACTGCTCCCTTCTAGTACGTGAGAGAGAGAGAGAGAGAGAGAGAGAGAGAGAGAGAGAGAGAGAGAGAGAGAGAGAGAGAGAGATTACTTTCCAATGTTTTCAGCAGCTATTTTGGAGAAATTTACTTTATTTATTTTCTTTATTCTTTTCAGCTCTTAAGAATCTTCCTTTGAGACGTTTTCAAGTGTTAATCCTGCTTTTCAAATAGTTTCCTGTGTTAATCAACGTCCAGTCTTTTTTCTCAGCCTCTGTCTAATGAACGTCCAGTCTTTTTCGTCAGCCTCTCTCTCCAATGTGTAACTCCGAGTGTCTCCCGCAGGCTTACTACCGGCAAGGCGTGGCGCTGCAGTGCCTGGGCCGACATGCCGACGCCCTGGCCGCCTTCAGCAGTGGCCTGGCGCAGGACCCAAAGTCCCTGCAGCTTCTGGCGGGCCTGGTGGAGGCGGCCATGAAGAGTCCCCTCAGAGGTAAGTCATTTCTATGTGTTATAGGTCAGCATTCAGAAAAGCTTCCCTCTCTTACCACGACTATTTTCAAAGACCACAAAGACGATTTGCCGAGTTCTAAAGAGTATTTGTCCTGTTGATAATGAAGAAAACTTGTTAACATGTCACAAGAATTACAGAAACATCCTTAGAAACCCGTATCACTTCAACGAGAGCCATTTGAAAATAGTGAAGGTGCGGCGTGGAAGTGTTTCAGAATATGGGCCATAGTCTCTTTGCGTTGTATGGGGGTGTCTATTACACTCCTTAGATGTATGAGTGTATAACATGCCGCTTTGATTGTATGGGAGTGTGTTATGTCCCTTCGCTGCATATCTGGAAATCTATCATGGTGTTCTGGACACATGGAGGTCTGCTTCTTCACGTGGATGTGTAACCTGTGCATGAAACGCCGTGCTCGCTCACCATCACTACTTTCCAAAGGCTCAAGTTGCAGATACTCGTGTTTTTTAAGAGTACTTTTATGGTTCTGGTGATGGATTAACAAGATTTCTAGTTTATCATAAGGACAAACTGTCTTGCAAACCCGGCTAGTTGTTGTGATGAGAGCGCACGTAGTTTCTGAACATGGGCGTGTGTATGGCGACGGTGAGACGTGTAATGGAGGCGCGGAGGACGATGCACTCAGGCTGCGTGGGAAATGAGGTGTGATGTGACGAGCCAGTGTGTTACGGTTCGGTACGGTCTGCCTATGGACGGCTGGGGCACTGACTCGTACTGGATGGCTCTGGGAAAGTGTCTGTCTGTCTGTCTGTTTGTGTTCCCTTTTGTATCACCGTGACCTCTTAAAACATTGAAGGTTCGAGACAAACAGGACTTTTTTTTTATGTCAATAGCGTGTTTTTAACCCCTTCAGTATTGGGACATATTTTTACATTAAGATTTGTTTACGATTAACCATTTTATTGACATTAAGAAGGGTCTATGGAGATAAGAAGATTAATGGCCACAGTCTTCACTATCTTAATCATACACATAAGTTTATGGAGCTGTAAAAAAAATCACCAAATAGTAAGCAAAATTAATATGGAAACGCGTCATGAAACTGTGGATTTGTTGGTATATATTAACATTTGTCTGAAATATAGAAGATTCCAGACATAGAAGAAGAAGAAGAAGAAGAGAGAGAGAGAGAGAGAGAGAGAGAGAGAGAGAGAGAGAGAGAGAGAGAGAGAGAGAGAGAGATTTTACCCTTCATTACACGCCTCTTTCCTTTCCTCTCCCTCCTTGTTTCCTCCTCAATCTTCGCCCATTAGTTCAACAGTGTATTTGTTTATGGGGATTTGGTTGGACACTATTTACATTTGCCTGATAATCTTCTCGTTGCTTCCACTTCCTCCATTTATCAAAAACTCTAAACATCCAAACAAAAAAATACAGAACTTCCAGACAACAAACTTTCTAACAGCACAATAGTTTTTTTTTCGGCTTCTTGTTTGGAAATAACTGCAATATATGTCTGTCTATCCGTGTGTCCGTCCACTTTATAGCGACGCCATTAATTCTCCAGCTATCGAACGCTTAAGACAAAACTACCAGCGTCATTTTTTTCTTCCTTCACTCAGAACATGGACTAGTTAGGAAACACTCGTAAAACTAACGCAACTTTTATGATCAATCTTTCTAAAGTATTGGTGCTACAACGACACTTCCGCGTAACATTCACCTTTTTCTGTGCCACAACTTAAAGCAGAGCAGACGAAGAGCGGGTGGAGGGTATGGGAGGAAGTGAAGTGGGGGTGTGGAGATGTGAGGTGAGGTTAAACTAGGCTGAGGTTTCGGTTTCTAGACACACTCACACACACACAGAGTATACAGCCTCATACATCATTTACTTATTCATAGAGTACTCTAATTTAAACCTATCAAATAACACACGAACACATAAAGAGTAACACACAACACATGACTAGCAAAAATAAACACAGCCATTACTGACACGTTCAACTGGCACGCATTCATAACCTCACGATAAATGTATGGGAAAAAAAAAAGTACCACACACACACACACACACACACACACACATACACACACACACACACACACACACACACACACACACACACACACACACACACACACACACACACACACACACACACAGAAGCACTCCAGCCATTAATCTTAAGCAAAATCAAGGCGACCCCATGAAAAAAAAAATGAAAAAAAGGAAAGCATGAAAGACAAACCGCATTCTTCACCGCGTCTTTGCATCTCAGCCCCAGCGGAGGCAAGGAGGGCGCCGCGAGATGAGACATTCCACTATAAACAAGAGACGTTAAAGGTGCCACTAATAGATTTCAAATGGCCTATGACGCACGCGGGCTGGACGTAAAAGGATAATAAAAAGGCGCTCTAAGGAAAGGACTTCAGACCATTGGCATCCTTGAAATTGCTGTATCTCGTGTGTGTGTGTGTGTGTGTGTGTGTGTGTGTGTGTGTGTGTGTGTGTGTGTGTGTGTGTGTGTGTGTGTGAAGGTATACATTCACTAATTTCTCGTATCTGTCGTGAAATAGATTAAAATAAGAATAGACAATGAGAAAAGTCCGTTAGTTAGGTTGTGTGGAAATGTGTAGATGAATACATTGAGATGGAAATGTGCTAAAAGAGAGAGAGAGAGAGAGAGAGAGAGAGAGAGAGAGAGAGAGAGAGAGAGAGAGAGAGAGAGAGAGAGAGAGAGAGAGAGAGAGAGAGAGAGAGAGAGAGAGAATGGCATAAGTGTCACCACACACGAAATGTTATCCTCCACCACCACAACCACCTCCTCCTCCTCCTCCTCCTCCTCCTCCTCCTTCAGCTGCTCCTCCAGTCAGTGCAGTCATATTATACAGTCTCCTCCATAAGCCCCGGGCGAAGCTTATGCCCCCTTCACTTCCAAAGAGACACCTCCCCCCACGCGAAGTTATCCCTCTTCCCCTCCCTCCTACCTTCCTCTCCTTCCTCTCCTCTCACCCCTCTCTCCTTTCCTCCTCTCCTTCAAACAAGCCCCTTCTAGTCATTCTTCCTCCATACCTCCCTGAGTCGTCTTCCTCCTCCTCCTCCTCCTCCTCCTCCTCCTCCTCCTCCTCCTCTGTGCAGACACATCCCTCCTTCTCAAACTGTCCCTTCTCCCTCTCACAAAACAAGCCTTTCTTTCTCTCTCTCTCTCTCTCTCTCTCTCTCTCTCTCTCTCTCTCTCTCTCTCTCTCTCTCTCTCTCTCTCTCTCTCTCTACTATATCCTTCTGAGTTTTATCCCGCCTCCCTTGCTCTTTACATCCATCTGTTCTCCTTCTCCTCCTCCTCCTCCTCCTCCTCCTCCTCCTCCTCCTCCTCCTCCTCCTCCTCCTCCCCCTCCTCCTCCTTCTCACTTGGCTGGGAATTTCTTACCTGTACCTGCATAATTAATTTTGACACGTTCCTACCTCGTG
>NC_059287.1:17050133-17052633 GCF_017591435.1 Portunus trituberculatus | reverse complement strand
TGGGAATTAAAATAGTAAAGACTCTCCACCATTAATCTTCTGACCTCCATAGAACCTTCCTAATGTCAATAAAATCGTCTAATGACACCCAAGACTCAAAATAAAATTGTGTCCCAGTACTGAAGGGAATAAAGAATACTGAGTGAAGAATAAACAAGTAAAAGGAGTTTATGAGTAAGGAACCTTGTGTCATAAGGAGCTGCGAGGTTAAGAAGTAAATAGTCATGATTTTGAAGAGGTAAAAGCTGAATTAAATGTAAGCTAAGAAATCGTATCCAGTAAAAAGGTTAAGAGTCCCCGTGCTAAGTAGCTGCGAGGTTAATAAGTACATAGTGACGATTTTAAAGACGTAGACGCTGAGTTAAATGTAACCTGTCAGTGAGGCTCGTGAGAGAGGAATCGTGTCAAGCAGAGGGAAGGTTAAGAGTCCCCCTGCAGTGTTCCTTTCCATCCCACCTCTTGTGCAGAAATCAATACACCATTTCTTCACCCCGTGCTTCCTTCCTTTGCTTCGTTCCCTGACCTCGCAAAGACTCTCGCCCTGTACATATATTGCGCATAAATCTCCCTTCACCAGGCCGGGAGAACTCTATTATTTCAGTGGCCTTTAATTTTTCTTTCTCCTCTGCGCGAGTTTATCTCCACCGACACATCAATCATCGGGCTTCTTATGTTGTATCAGTGGGTGTCCCTGTTTGGTCGACCCTTGCTTCCCGCCGCCAGCCAGCCAGCCAGCCAGCCAGTTAGCCAACCAGCCATACCCACTCCAGCCACAACCACTCCAGTCAGACGCTCCTACGCTCCATTCAATCTGCCGTGTCTCATACCAGCTGGAATCGAAGTTACGGTGATTGAGTTTCATCCGATCAGAAGTCTTGAGCCTCTAAGTCTAATTATTCAAAGATGCGTCCAGTGGGTGTTTAAATATTGACGTGGTGCTTTCCGTCTTGTCTCGTCTCGTTTTGTATCGTCCCCCGTGTCATGACTCAAGCCTCGCCGCACACCTGGTCTTGTTTTGAGTGTTTTGAAGTGACGTGTGACTTTAATTTCGACATGCTAACCTTCCAGTGTGATTCTAAAACTGGTGATATCTGATTCTATCTAGATTAATTAGTTACATTCTTCTCCTGCTCTTTCTCCTTCTCCTCTTCCTCCTCCTTCTCCTCCTGCTCCTCCTCATCCACCTCCTCCTCCTTCTTCTTCTTCTCCAACGTTCCCTGAAAGAAACATAGTTAGTCTCCCTTTAACACGACAACAGACAGTCTCCAATCATTCTTCCTGTGAGTTTGATTAGGTTAGGTTAGGTTTGGTTAGGTTACGTTAGATTAAGCAAAATTTGGATAGATTAAACTAGGTTAGGTTAGGTTAGATTAGGTTAAGTTGGATTAGGTTAGATTGGGTCAGGTTAAGCTTGATTAGGTTAGAGGATCCATTAACAATCACCTAATCTAATCTTCCCTTCAACATTACCGTTCCAATCATTCCAGTTCCTTAAAACAAAAACCTTCCAGAATCAACCTAATCCAGCTTTTACTCAACTCAGTCCTCCTCCTGCCAGCCCTGCCCCTTCAACCTCGTCCTTAAGTCCTCCTCGTAGCCCTGCACACACACAGCCCCCTGCCTCTCAGTTTCGTAGTCCTTCCATCCCTGCAGCCTTCACACCAAGTCCCCCTCAGTTACGCCTTTAACTCCACCTATAGCTCTGCACCCTCCACACAGTCCCCCAGCTCCCTCTTAGCCTCCTCGTTAAGTCTTTACTCTAGCCCTGCACCCTCCACAAACAGTCCCCGCTTCTCACTTGCCCCTCCCAGCCTCATCCTCAAGTCTTCCTTCTACTCCTGCACCTTCCAAACAGAGCCCCAGTCCCTCTCAGCCTCATCTTTAAGTCTTTTTTCTAGTCCTGCCCCCTCCACACAGTCCCCGGCCCCCAGCCCCCTCTCAGCCTGGTCCTTAAGACCCTATCAGCTCCCACACCAATCCACAACAACACAACATACCACAACCCGAAAGCTGCGGCTGTAGTGAGCTTGGCAAAGTGAAACCGCATCACCTCCTCCCACTCTTCATCTTTGGCCCAGCAACATCTCTCCTCCTCCTCCTCTTCCTCCTTCTCCTCCTCCCTTCCCATCTACCTCGAGACCAAATACCTGAAAGCCTATCCAAGCTTAAACTCGTTGGAAATTAGCTTGTATTAGGGATTGTAACTCTTAGTTAAGGCGACAGGGTGGCAAGGCCCTTGGGAGGAGGACAGCGGTGTGTGGTGTGGGTGGAAAGGGTTGTCTCAAGGGAGATAGGGTGGAGGTAGGGAGTGGAGGGGTCGGGGGGTGAGGGGTCTGGGAGGAGGAAACAGGTCAAAGAGATACCACAAAGTCTTCCAGCCTAAAACGAGGTTATGTAGTGTCACCTGTGTTACGAGGGTGAAGATTCCCAATGTAGAAAGTTTCGTGGTGGTAGGGACGGAGGGAGGAGGAGGAGGAGGAGGAGGAAGAGGGATGATGTG
>NC_059287.1:17040133-17045133 GCF_017591435.1 Portunus trituberculatus | reverse complement strand
ACTACAAAGCCAACTTCTCTCTCTCTCTCTCTCTCTCTCTCTCTCTCTCTCTCTCTCTCTCTCTCTCTCTCTCTCTCTCTCTCTCCTGGTGCTGATGAAGGAGTAAATTAGCGATGAATTAAGTTAAGAGCCAACAATTCAACACGCCATTACAAGAACATTCCTGTGACGATGTACTGAAATGGACGTAAATAACACGAAAAGAAAAGAAACAGAACGAAATGAAAAGAAAAGAGAAAAGCTGCAGTCCATGGAAGCGGCGACATAATATAAAAGAAAGTAAGAAAAAAGAGAAAAGAAAAAGAGAAAACTGAGAGAAAGAGAGAGAGAGAGAGAGGGAGGGAGAAAGAGAGAGAGAATTATCCACAAAAGAGTACAAAAGGAAGAAATCTGTCGAACAATAAAAAGACACGGGAAAAAAAAATTACAGACACTCGAGAAAATAAAATAAAAAAAAAAGAAAACGTAAGAGTAGAAATTGACAAAAGCGACCCGTGGAATGTGAGGAAGAGGAAGGAGTGAAGAAAGAAAATTACCGATGATTATAAAATAACAAAGTAACACAAGAGAAGATAGCAATTGAGTTAGGGGACGCTCAGAGAGAGAGAGAGAGAGAGAGAGAGAGAGAGAGAGAGAGAGAGAGAGAGAGAGAGAGAGAGAGAGAGAGAGAGAGAATCTGGCTTTGTAGTTTTGCCAATTTTTACATTTTAGGAAAGTTTCGAAGTGAATAAACCGAAAATTTCATATAACCTGAGAGAGAGAGAGAGAGAGAGAGAGAGAGAGAGAGAGAGAGAGAGAGAGTCATGGTGGTAGTAGTAATGGCAATGGAGGAGGCGATGGAGGTGGTAGCGATGGCGGTGGTGGTAGTGGTGGTGGTGGTGGGCGTGTTAGCGTGGAGGAAGAGTCCACCTTGAGCCCAGCTGAGCACGAAACAGGCTGCCAGGTTGCATCAAGCTCCACCAACGCGCTGGAGTGGCTTGCCGGCCCCTCCCTCCCGCCCTGCAGCCCGAGACGGCGGTGTGGCCTTGAGGGGATGGCCGTGGCGACGCCAGCCAAGCCAGGGAGAAACATCATGGCCCCGGAGAGAGAGAGAGAGAGAGAGAGAGAGAGAGAGAGAGAGAGAGAGAGAGAGAGAGAGAGAGAGAGAGAGAGAGAGAGAGAGAGAGAGAGAGAGAGAGAGAGAGAGAGAGATTGAAGGTTGTATAGTTGGTTTTTCCCTCATAGTAATAGCAGAATAGGTGTGGCTTAGACAGGTGAGAGGATAATTAGGTAAACTAGACAATAAGGATGGGAAGGAGTTCTAATGACTGATGTTTCCTATGATCTTAACCCCTTCAGTACCATGACGCGTTTCCATAACCATTCTGCTTACTATTTGGTAATTTTATACAGCTTCAGACACTTATGTGGGGGATTAAAATAGTGAAGACTCTCAAACATTAATCTTTTGACATCGATAGCCCGTTCGTAATGCAAATAAAATGGTCTAATCGTACACAAATCTCAAAATAGAAAAAAGTGTCCCAGTACTGAATGGGTTAATGTAGCAACGTAGACACACAGGTACGAGTTAGTGAATCAACAGGTGAGGTCACGAACAGGTAAACTAAAATAGGAAAAAAAATATTCCAATGAGAAAAAAAAATAGGAGTTCCAGATGGCAGATAATTAATGAAGGGAAGCACAAATGTGAAAAAAAACTTAGATAATGAAAGAAAAAAAAAAAAAACGAAATAACACAAAAAAAACATACAAAACAACTCAAATAAAACCAACAAAACAAACACACACAAAAAAAAAAAAAAAAAAACAAGGTAAAAAAAAAAACCCACAAACTACCCATAAAATACACGAATAAATAAATAAAATCCCCAGAAACTCCCAGAAACCTTAGATAAGCGGAGTAAAGTTCTCAGATTGTATAGATAAGAGATTCCAGCGTGGCCAAGAGGTGTCTGATTGGCCAGGGGGTTCTGATAGCGGGCCATGGAGCCTCTGATACGGACAGCCGCCGCTATGGCCTCGGGATGTAGGCCACGTGGGTAGATGAAGAAGAAAAATCAGTGGGACGCAACAAAACGCTAAAAATACACTACAATAAAGAAAATGAGTGAAAAAGAAGATAAAAAATGGACTAGAGAGAGAGAGAGAGAGAGAGAGAGAGAGAGAGAGAGAGAGAGAGAATGTATTTAATCACCAGGCAGGAAGTTCGCTGTTACTTCAAGATTCATCAACAGTCTTCTCGTTCCGTGTTACATGTTACGTGCTTATTTAATTTTTTCTCTCTCTCTCTCTCTCTCTCTCTCTCTCTCTCTCTCTCGGTCTAAAATTACAATTCAGTGTGAGCAAATAAATTGGCAAATATTTAGTTAATGCAATCGATCGAAGAAGAAGAAAAAAATAAGACGAAGGGAAAGAACAAAATAAAAAGAAGAATGTAAGGAGTGTTGGCAGAAATTCAATCTCTCTCTCTCTCTCTCTCTCTCTCTCTCTCTCTCTCTCTCTCATTCCACAACATCTCACTTCCTTATATAAATACGCCTCTGTTGTATCAGCGTGGAAAAGTATGCGAAAGTTTGTTGTGGAATGCGGAGAGTGGAGGCGAACAGAGGAGGTGGAGGCACTCAACTCTATGTGGAGGAGAAAATGTGAGGAAGAAACAACGTAGAGGCGAAACTAAAGGTGGAGCAAGGCAGTGGAAGAGTAGATGTGGAAACCATGTGGATGAGAAGTGAAAACTGGATGAATTAAAGGTGGAAGAGGCGTGTGGAGACGAAATACTGAAGGAAAGCACAGGGGAGGAGAAACTATACATGGATAAGACGGGTGGAATAGCACTTGTGGAGTTTATGTGGAGGAGGAATGAAAAATAATGTGAAATGTCGATGGAAGATGAGTGGATGGATAAGTGGAGAAGAAACATGACACACAAACTCCATGAAAGGATGTAGAAGTGACGAAAGGAAGTGGAATAAAATATGTGGAATTTGTGGATGAATGAAACTGAGAACCAATGAAACGTAGAGAGAGAGAGAGAGAGAGAGAGAGAGAGAGAGAGAGAGAGAGAGAGAGAGAGAGAGAGAGAGAGAGAGAGAGAGAGAGAGAGAGAGAGAGAGAATAAAAAAAAAAAAACACGAGAATAAAAAAAAAGAAGAAAACACAGCGAAAGACGAACAGTGGGTGAATGAAATGAGTGGAACAGAACAAGTTGGAAATGAATATGGATGAAAAATAGGATGAAATAGAAAACAAAATGAGAAATGGATAGAACAGGTGAGTGGGGTGTGGGACAAGAAGAGATAAGAGAAGAGGCGTTCAGGCAGGTGAATGTTGAGACGCTGGTGGGGGGGGGGGATAAGGAGCGTGGGTGTGTGTATGGGGACAGGGGAGGGGGAGGAAGGGGGTGAGGCGTGGGTGGGGGCTATAGAGGTCCATATGGGTGTGGATGAAGACCCATAAAAATCTCTGTGGTGGGCCTCAGCCGTATAAAAGCTACGTTAAGACTCTCTCTCTCTCTCTCTCTCTCTCTCTCTCTCTCTCTCTCTCTCTCGTGGTGGATACGCCTAACAAACTGAATGCAAAGTATATAAAGGTTTCCAAGCAACAAAGGCTTTTTTTGCGAGGAATTGTACTGTTTTGACAAGGAATGTTTGACTGTAAGAGAGAAGATTTGGACTGTGAAGAGAGACAATGAGAAGAGATGGACAGTGTGAAGAGATGGACAGTGTGAAGAGATGGACAGTGTGAAGAGATAGACAGGGTAAGCAAACAATACCCTCAAGCAGCAAAGGCATTTTTTTGTGAAGAATTCTACTATTTTGACAAGGAATGTTTGACTCTGAGGGGAAAGATGTGCATTGTGAAGAGATAGACAGTGTGAAGAGATGAGATAGACAGTGTGAAGAGATATACAGGATAATCAAACAGTATTCTCAAGTAACAAAGCTATTTTTTTGCGAGGAATTCTACTATTTGGCAAGGAATGTTTGTATGAGAGAAAACGTCAATTGTGAAGAGATACAGAAGATAAACAAACAATCTTCTCTTCTCTTCTCAAAAGTTTGCACAAAATATAAATTCTGTAGAAATTAGGAATGTATTCACTAGATTAAGAAAGTAAAGAGTTTGTCAATATTTAAAACAATTCCCTCGTGTCTAATTTAGGAAGGATTGTTAAGACTGATAGTAAATGAAATAAGAAAGTGTAGAAGCCAATTAATGAAGGGAATGAAAGAGCTGAAAGAATATAAAATCTGTTAGAGGATTGATAATGGAAATAGATAAATAAAATCATAGAAAATTGACAAAAATAATATAAACTTAAAGGATTGATAGTAAAAGAAATAATAAAGTGAAGAAAACTAAGAGTGAGTTGATAAAATATGAAATCTGTTAGAGGAATGATAATGAAAATAAATAAAACCCTAGAAAATTGACAAGAACGAATTAGTAAAAGAAAAATTACAGAAAGCGTAGAAAACAATTAATAAAAGGAATGAGTAAAAAGAATTAAAAAAAAACCTGTTAGTGAATTAATGAAAAATAAATAAAATCGTAGAAAATTAACAAAACAAATGAGTTGGAGAAAATAAAAATAATAAAAAAACAACAAATAATATCGTAGAAAATTAACAAAGCACATGACGTGAAGGAAAATAAAATCTCATAGAAGAAATACGCCAAAATAATGAAGAGCCAAAAGCAACAAATCCATAGTTTAAAATTTAATGTATTCTCGACGCATTGATACAAACTCCCAAGATAGAAACTTGCCTGAAAACTTTTATCACGAAGAGGAGACGGTATTATTGCTTTGAAAATCCAGGTGTTTGATTTGTTTATTATTTATTTACTTATTTATTTACTCCTGTGTTTACGTGTTTGATTACCTGTTTGTTTACCTATTCAATAATTTATCTACAGCATCTTTAGCTATTTTCTTGATTTTCTAAGTTTCTCCTTTAGGTAAATAATTTAAAACGCAAATATAAAGTTAAAAA
>NC_059287.1:16990133-17037633 GCF_017591435.1 Portunus trituberculatus | reverse complement strand
ACTCCCCACGTAAACTCCTGAAGCGGGAACACCATTGCAATCCTCCACGTATTATTCTATTCCCTTTCTACGGCGGGAGAGAGGCCCACACGATACCAATCCTTGTAGAAACCTGCTCCCACTGTGTCCCGCGCCTGGCTCAGCATTTATAATTAGCAATTGTTTGTTAATGGCATAATCATAATTTATTTCGTTCAGCCCTCTCATACTAAGCGCCCTCCAGCCACCGCCGCCGCTGCCTCGTCCGCCGCGCCACTACCTCATCGTGGCCTCCTTGTGTGTGTCTGTCTGTGTTTGCCTGCGTGGTACTGACGGAGGGAGGGTAAGGGGAGTTTTAAGGAGTGAGCGAGCGAGTGAGTGAGTGAGTGAGTGAGTGAGTGAGTGAGTGTTTGAGTGAGTGACTGACAATTTCCTCACCAACGAAGGAAGGATGAGTGAGTGAGTGAGTGAGTGAGTGAGTGAGTGAGTGAGTGAGTGAGTGAGTGAGTGAGTGACTGACTGACTGACTGTATGAATGACTGCCTAACTTCCTCACCGATGGCGGGAGGACTGGGGGATGTTGTTAATGAGTGAGTGAGTGAGTGAGTGAGTGAGTGAGTGAGTGAGTGAGTGAGTGAGTGAGTGAATGACTGAGTGACTGATTGACTGACTAACGGACTGACTGACTGACTGACTGACTAACTTCCTCACCGCCTGATTGTTTAAGCGACTGATGAATTCTTGAGGTTTGTCACGGTTCGCTGGTTCTTGTTTGAGGGAAAATTAACGACTATGAGGAAGAAACTTTGTCTTTTATATTTGATTTTCTCCTTTTTTCTTCCTGCGTGTGAGTATTACGTGGATGGTTATCTTATCTCATCTTATCTTTGGAATCAGTTTAGCATTCTCTCTTTAGTCACATCTAATTTGGTGAATAATTCATTAGTTACTACAGGAGGCGGAAAATTTTAACGTGGACAGAATCTGAGCTGAATAGAAAACGACTACACACACACACACACACACACACACACACACACACACACACACACACACACACACACACACACACACGGTTGGAAGTGGCAGCGCATTCCTCACTTGATCATTGTAAACACATTGCCTGGGAATACAAAATAATAGCAGCGGCACCAGATATCCTCCCTTGGGAATGGTTGCAAGGGAAGTTTTTGTTCCATTTGATGACAGGAAGATCAACCAGTCCAGTGACCTTTGTGGTGGATAATATTACGTTAGGTTAGGTCAGGCTAGGTTAGGTTAGGTTACGTTAAGTTACGTTAGGTTAGGTCAGGTTAGGCCAGGTTAAGTTAAGTGTGGTTAGGTTTAAGTTAGATTAGGTTAAGTTTGCGTTAGGTTAAGGTAAAGTTAGGTTGGATTGGGTTAAGTTAGGTTAGGTTAGGTTAGTTTTGGTTAAGTTAGTTTAGGTTAAGGTTACGTTAAGTTAAGGTTAGGTTGGTACGTGTTTAGGTTAGGCTTTGTTAGGTTAAGTTAGGTTAAGTTGGGTAAAGCTTGGTTGAGGTCAGGTTACGTTAAGGTTAGGTTAGATTACGTAAGACTAAATTAGGTTAGGTGTGGTTTGGTTTAGTTAGATTAGGTTAGGTTAGGTTACGGTAAGTTAGGTCAAGGAAAGAAGCAGAGAATAGAATGATGAAAACAACAAAGATAGAAAAAGAAACAACATACATTAATAAACACACAAAAAACAATGAAAAAGCGATAAAGCAAGCAAAAACACTCATTAATCGACCTCACATGATCAAAACCCAAGCAAACAGACATTAGATCACAACTCGCAGGTCACAGAGAAGAAAAAGAGAGAAGAAGAGGAAGTGAGGGAGAGCCACAGCGGGAGGGAGAAAAGATACTAGGGAGGTGGAGGGAAGCGAGGGTCATACACGAGACACCACCTCCATTCACTACCGCGGGTCACTGACTAACAAGACCATCTGCTTATTTATCATTCATCATTTTTTTTGCAGTTTTTGCGTGGCACATTAACATGCCTCCTCCTCCCTTGCTCTTAATAACACGGCACTCGGTCACGCTCTGAGGGCCACGGGAACCTATTTTTTCATCCCCTTTCCTCCTTTTTTCTTCCCATGTTGACCTGCTTCCTGTGTGCGTGTGCGTGTGCGTGCGTGTGCGTGTGTGTGTGCGTGTGTGTGTGTGTGTGTTTGGTATGCGACCTGCACCTCGTCGTCTCTGTTGTTCTGTGTTTGTTTGTTGTGAAAAGTAGTGTATTTCTTGTGTTTTCTGTCTTTATTTGCCTTTTTGTTGTTTATCTCTCTCTCTCTCTCTCTCTCTCTCTCTCTCTCTCTCTCTCTCTCTCTCTCTCTCTCTCTCTAAGCAACAACTAGCGCCTTACATCTACACACACACACACACACACACACACACACACACACACACACACACACACACACACACACACACACACTAGCTACACCAAACAATGTGCTTTCTCAGACAAAAAAAAAAAAAAAAGCAAGAGCAAGAGAGAGAGAGAGAGAGAGAGAGAGAGAGAGAGAGAGAGAGAGAGAGAGAGAGAGAGAGAGCGCCCTGTTTGTTATTTTCTTCCTGCCAGGAGCTACGGGACTTAAGGAAGTTTTTAATGTGCTTTCTCTCTCTTATCATCATCATTATTTTTTCTCCTACCTTTTTCTTTTTTGCATTCTTTAGCGCATCGTTCGTAGCAAATAGTTTGGCAAGCACGCCTCTCGAGTAACTGTCACACACACACACACACACACACACACACACACACACACACACACACACACACACACACACACACACACACCCATGCCGATTAAAATAACAAGGGAACATGCGCATTTATTTGGGGGTAGGCTGAAAGGCGGGTGAATGACTTCTTCTACACTGCACGACGCCTAATCAAACAGTGTGCTTATTCAATTATGAAGGAGAGAGAGTGTTGCTTTTGCCGCTATGAAAACTAAGAATCGAAACAAATAAATGATAAACCGAACTTCCATCTCTCTCTCTCTCTCTCTCTCTCTCTCTCTCTCTCTCTCTCTCTCTCTCGTATGTTATGTTATACGACTCCAAAATAAAAGAATAAATAGTGAGAGAGAGAAAAAAAATAGATAATGTATTTATCACTGAATACACACACACACACACACACACACACACACACACACACACACACACACACACACACACACACACACACACACACAATTCACTTTTGTTCTTAAACATTTACCGGTATTAATAATTGAAACTTTCCTTACCTGATGTCTTATCTCACGAACTGCTGAGACCAAGGAGACAATGAGAGAGAGAGAGAGAGAGAGAGAGAGAGAGAGAGAGAGAGAGAGAGAGAGAGAGAGAGAGAGAGAGAGAGAGAGAGAGAGAGAGAGATGCTTGACGCGCTTCAGCAGGTATAACGGTATCAACGGATGCATATTTTTTTCCCTTCTTATCATCCATCATAACGGTGAGGCGTTTAACTTACTCTGAGTCAATCCACGAGGTGCGTCAGGGCGTCTGGTGGTCACACGGCCTGTTTCCGGCGCCCCCCTCACTTCTACGTAGGAAGGCGACACGCAAACTTCCTATTCCACTGCCTAATTGGACTCAAACGGGGGTCCTTCTTGGCCTGCGGGGGAAGATAGTAACATATCATGGTTGGAGGCGTTAAGTGGTCAGTATTAATGGCCTCTTATCTGGGTGGCTTCGCATTCCTTCATGAGATAATTAGCGGCGTAACTACCCAATTATGTGACCGCTAGATTAAAGCACAAAAACACACGCACTGACTGTCAATATTTGTATCTTTTAAATATTTTTGCTTTCTCAGCTGATTAATTAACCGTACGAGTTTCATTAAATAATTTCGGGCAGCTAATAACATATCTGCCTCATGATTATAATGCCTGATATTACAACAGGCTTCGTACTGCCGGGGAAAAAATGGATAATACCAAGGCAGGCGGAGGCGAGGCAGAGTTCAATGCTCAGTTCAGTGACTTTTCTAAGCCACTCCCGCCTCTAGTCCGTCCCTTAGTCGCTGAGTTACGCGCGTGGGACTTTTTTAATCACTGAGGCTGGCGGTGAGATAGCGAGGAAAGGCGGGCATGGTTTGTACACTCCGAGAAACGCAACTCACTCCCACTCTCCCGCTCTCCCGCTCTTTGACTCTCGCTACCCTGTGAACTCGCTCGGAAAATTGAGGTATTCTTCCCCCAGAGCCTCGAAGTATGACGCTCGTGATGACTTGATTCCATGTTAGGTAACGTGTGGCCTCCTTCAGGTGCCATGGGTGAGGGACTCCAGTGTGTGTGTGTGTGTGTGTGTGTGTGTGTGTGTGTGTGTGTGTGTGTGTGTGTGTGTGTGTGTGTGTGTGTGTGTTAACCAGTTTTCACCCCACACAACATTTATTTCAGGGATTTCCACACATTCCTTCTTTATTTACGTAGCTCGAAGGATTCAAGTTGTATCCTTCATCTCCTGCTATCCTTCCTTCCTGAGATCCTTCCCTCCACACGGCGAGTCACGTCTGATGCTACACCTCCTTTGTTCCTGTGTTATGTCCTGTGTCCTTCTCACCACGCCATCACGTCCTTTAGTCCTTAACTCACGCTCTGTCTCTCCCACAGCGACCCTCGAGCCAACGTACCGGCAGCTGCAGACGATGAGGTTGGACAAGAGCCCCTTCGTCATCATCTCCGTCATAGGGCAGGAGTTGCTGGCGGCGGGTCACTACGCAGCGGCCGTCGTGGTGCTGGAGTCCGCGTTGAAAATTGGCACTTGCTCCCTCAAACTGCGTGGCTCCGTCTTCTCTGCTCTCTCCTCTGCCTACTGGGCACTCAACTCTCTGGACAAGGTAAGGAAGGGACTCCAAGCAGGGCGTAGAGCCAAAGGGAGGAGTGTAAAGGGTGTCCACTAGCCAGAGTCCGCCAATACACCGTTTCCTCTCTTAGTGGCGGTCCTGAAACGCAACACATGCATAATATTTCGGTAGCGGTGTTTTGCATCTCATCTCGCCTCGTCTCGCCTTTGTGACTCTGGCTGTGTGGTGGCTAAATAATGCATCACTCCTGGTGGCGTTGTGGTGGCTGGGAGAGACAAGATTAGGCAGGCAGGACCCCGGCAAGACCTCCTCTCAGCCCCGGCGTGCGTGATAACCCGGTGCGGAGATGCTGAGCCGCTTATCAGCCCCTGCGTGTGATTTGCCTCCCTAAGCTTGATAGATTATACACCCGGCGGACGGATTTCCACGCGTAATGGGATGAAACATACGAGCTTGGATGTAATCAGCGAGCGTCGCGAAAAATGGAATGAACACTTGACCAGAGGAGAGGTGGAAGGTGGTAATTTCGCCGGAGTATTAGAGAGAGGTTACGTTCCCCCCCTCTCCCTCCCTTCTCTTTCCCTCTGCCTCTCCGTCTGGCTAACGCGGGGAAGGTGCAGCGTCAGCATCACCTGGGAGCCACGGGGGGTCGGCTTCCACCAGTCAGTCGGGCAACCATCGTCGGGGTTTGATGGATGTGGCCGGGACAAATATCAAAGGGTTGCCATTGGATTTCTGGGAGCGCGGCCATCACCCGGCAGTCCTTGATGGATGTGATTTGGACAAGTATCGCGGCCTGCAATCCCACGCACGCACTAACGGGCTCGCTCATTTATTTGACGCAGCGTCCCGTCAGTGTCTACTTGGCGGAGCTTAGACGCGTAAGACTGAACACTGGATTCTGCCGCGCACCACCACTGCTTTCAATAGACATTAGATGAAGTTACGCGGTCTTAGGGGCGTTTTAAGGGCACTTTAAGGCTATTTTAATGTATTTTAAGAGTGTTTTCATAGTTCTAGTGATAGATGAAGAAGATGTTTATGGTATTGACAGGAGAAACACTTTTGGGAGCCCGCCTACTTCATCTGTGGCCTTTGAAAATAGTCGTAGTGAGAGGGCAGAACATTTCCAAATATGGTAAGTGACATGCCGCGCAGTAACAACCACCACATGACTGTCACATATACACGAGGTCAATTCCACCTTGAAATTATTACGTAAGACTAATGCTCCTCAGGCAACCACGCGGGAAAGAGATGAATAAATAAAAAAAACATCCTTCAAACTTGTGTCAACGCTCGTCACCTCGTTAGGGCAGCGGCGTCCTTGGCTTGGTGGCGTTGATGGTCGGCTTGTGTGGCTTAGCGATCGTTGTGGCTTTATGGAGCGACGGCCGCACCTGTACCTGTACCCACATACCCACATACCCGCGCCACGCTCCGTCCCCAAAGTGAACCGCACGAATAGCCCTCCCTTCCCTTAAGATAAATAAATAAAAAGCGAACCCGAATCCAAACACTTTCTTTTCCTGTTTCCCGGCAAATACAACGCATCAGTGGCCGGTCGCTGCCTCCAAGCCTTGCACTCTTTATCAGATGCCATTCCATAAAAGAAATCTTCCACTCTTTTATTATTTTTAGGATTTTCTTTTTTCTTCGTATTTTTTTACCGTCGCTGTCTTCTATTCTAGTCTTTGAAACGTTTAAAAATGATTTCCTCCTACTGCTTGCATCACTACCTTACCATCCTGTCTCTGTCATTACGATGTTTTCACACACACACACACACACACACACACACACACACACACACACACACACACACACACACACACACTGCTTGGCTGCTTCGCCTACAAAAACTTGGCAAAGTCTCTAATCCAGGTGGTTGGCGGCGCGGGCTGATCCCGACAGGAGTACTGCAGTCATGATGCCTCGCCACCCAAGCGTAACACAGCCACAAAATACTCCTCTAACGATCGCGAGTTAAGCTCCAGCCTGACCGGTGTGTGTTCAAGGGCCATCGAACGGGACACCTGTCTAATGTGTGTCTGTTTTAAGGCCCATCATCAGACAATACACTTGTCTAATGGTTGTGTTTGCAGACCCACCGCCACACGGAACAACTCTCTAATGCTAATAGTAATCAAATACTCGTGCGTGGCCGCTCTAAGCACCGTCATTGAGCCGTACTGTCGCCCGGGAAGTGTCTCTTAAAGGCCGCCACGGCACTCCCACCAGATGGATCGCTGCTGGACGCTACAAGCCGAGGGGTAAATGGACCCAAGACAAGTTTAGGGAGTGAGAAAAACACGTGCTGTTAAAACACTCATCGAGGGACACTTAGGAGTAAAGAAACCCTGGGAAAGTAACACGAGCTGGTAACCATCACGCGGGGGGAACCTGTCTTTACGGGGACGAGCGAGACATCTCCCACAGATCTTCCGACGCGGAGCTTGTGGGACCCCCGGAGGACCCTCATCAGGTCCCGGCGGAGGTAACGCCCAAATCAGTTAACCAGAGACACACAAAGCACCTCAGCCCGTCCCGGGCCGCGCCACCGCTGCGGAGCACATCTATCAGTCCCAGTCAAGATGCATCGCGCCCTGCCCACCCCTTAAGAGGCGGCGGCGGCAGGACGCTTGTGGGCGGCAGGGGCGGTGCGGCCGCCTGCATCACCTCGATGAATCGGTTTTTCTGTCCCGAGAAAAGTGTTTAATTATGTCAAGCCTGAGAGCAATTTCCGTGGCCGCGGTTACGCCGTCCCGCACCGGCGCCGCGGACGTCAGTTCCTTTAGCGAGGGTTTATGGGATGCATTACAAGCTTATCTCTTAGAGTCCTTGTTAAGGGGCCACTCCTCACCGCCCCTCCCTCCTTCTCCCGCAGGCGGTGTCCTACATGCAGCAGGACCTGGCGGTGGCCAAATCCCTGGGAGACATTGCAGGGGAGTGTCGGGCGCACGGCAACCTGGGCAGCGCTTACTTCAGCAAGGGCAACTACAAGGAGGCGCTGACGTCCCACCGCTACCAGCTGGTCCTCGCCATGAAGTGCAAGGACACCCAGGCCGCAGCCTCCGCCCTCACCAGCCTCGGTAAGTGGACACAATGACGCCTCGCCGCGCTGCTGGGGCTGCTTTCTCTTATCCTTCCTGCCGCCGCTGCCGCCGGCAGTGTTTGCAGTCGCGCCATTTAACTCCCCATCTCGGCACTAACAAATGAATTGTCTGACCATTGAAAGCGTACTAATTTCGTGAAGTTATGGTCTATTTCCTTTAGTCTCACCTGTATTTACCGGTGCAAGTGTGTACCTGCTTGTAATTACTTCTGAACGCTTGTAATTACCTGATGATGTCTTGAGTAACCTTGATTGTCTTTTTGTTTGCTGGGCGAATTCCCACCGAGATCGCGCTCTGCAAGACTACTTTTTAGGCCGCGCCGATAACGGAGCTTAGCTTACGACTCTACACATGGCAGTTGCTCTCTCTCTCTCTCTCTCTCTCTCTCTCTCTCTCTCTCTCTCTCTCTCTCACCACCTGCTGCGGCGCCTGATCAAAGAAGCTGCACACTTCTTCCCCACATATACACTCCCCACACGCCTCTCCCAACACACACACACACACACACACACACACACACACACACACACACACACACCGCCTCCTTATCACCTCCCCTCATTCCCAACGTTCTCCACGCACTCTTTGCACATCCTCTCCACGTCCACACTCACCTAACACTCCTCTCTCTCTCCTCTCCCTCTCCCTCTCCCTCTCCCTCACCATCAACTCCAAATCTCACCCTCCCACTCCCTCCCACTCCCTCACTATGCGTACTGCTCTCACCCTTCCTCTCACTCTCCCTCTCTCTCCCTCTTCCTCTCTCTCTCTCTCTCTCTCTCTCTCTCTCTCCTCTCTCTCTCTCTCTCTCTCCCTCCGTCTTGCATATCTTTAAAACATCTTTTGTCCCACTACGTGTCCTGGTTGTTGTTTTTTTGTTGTTGTTGATGTTGTTGTTGTTGTTGTTGTTGTTGTTGTTGTTGTTGTTGTTGTTGTTGTGGTGGTGGTGGTGATGGTGGTGGTGTTAGTGGAGATGGTGGTGGTAACTGCTAAGAATATTGAAGTTATTCACAATTAGGTAAAGGAGTTTGTCAGAGAGAGAGAGAGAGAGAGAGAGAGAGAGAGAGAGAGAGAGAGAGAGAGAGAGAGAGAGAGAGAGAGAGAGAGAGAGAGAGAGAGTGTGTGTGTGTGTGCGTGTGTCGTGTCGTGTCAGTCATCATTTTCATCCCAGGATTGTGTTTGTGTATCGAATGTTAATTTTGGGGAGACACATTACACTCCCCTCAGAAATCCATGAATCTTTTGTCACACTTCCCTCTTTCCCTCTTCTTTTATTCCCTATTTTTTTCTTTCATCTATTATTTTCTCGTCCCTGGTTTTTTTTTTTATCACCCTCTTTTCCTCCATTCTTTATCATTTCCCAGGTAAAAAAAAAAATAAAATAAAAAGATAAACCAAGACGAACCGAATCAGACCGAAACTCAGCCACACAGAACCGAAAAAAAGACCAGAAGTGAACCCAAAATTAAACAAAATGAACCCAGATCAACCACAAACAAATTATAAACGAATCAAAATGAACCGAAAATAAACAAAATGGAACAATATGAACCAGAATTAATCCAAACTGAACTAAAAATGGACCAACATTAACCAAAATTAACCTAAAATTGAACCCAAATGAACCAAATGACCCAAAAAGGAACCTAAAATAGACGCAAATGAACCACAAATGAACCAGAATGACAAAAGTGGACCACCCAAATGAACCAAATGAACCAGAATGAACCCCATATGAACCAAAATGACTCAAAATGACCCAAAATGAACCAAAGTGAACCAGCACAAGTAACAGGCGGTCATGCAAGGCGCGGTCACACTCAAGGTCAAGAAAGAAGAAAAGAGGAGGGAAGGTGAAAAGGAGGAGGAGGAGGAGGAAGAGGAGGAGGAGGAGGAGGAGGAGGAGGAGGAGGAGGAGGAGGAGGAGGAGGAGGAGGAGGAGGAGGAGGAGGAGGAGGAGAGTGAAAAGGTTAAGGAATTTGAGCGAAGGTGTCACAATCAAAATAGCAGTTGCATTTTTTTTGGTCAAAGAGAAATACCTCGAGAGAGAGAGAGAGAGAGAGAGAGAGAGAGAGAGAGAGAGAGAGAGAGAGAGAGAGAGAGAGAGAGAGAGAGAGAGAGAGAGAGAGAGAGAGAGAGAGAGAGAGAGAGAGAGAGAGAGAGAGAGATTACAAGTGGGTCTATTAATTTTATTCCCGATCACTAACGAATAACTGAACGCCTTACAATATTTAAATCCTAGAAAAAAAAACAAATACGAAGAAAAAAAGAAAACTCGACAAAAATAAAGAAAAATAACAACACAATAAATATAAAAAGGAGAGAAAAAAGAAAAAGAAAAGAGGAACAAAAACGATAAAATAAAAATCACTTACGGAATTTCTATAACCACTTGTGTTGAATTGGAATGTGTGTGTGTGTGTGTGTGTGTGTGTGTGTGTGTGTGTGTGTGTGTGTGTGTGTGTGTGTGTGTGTGTGTGTGTGTGTGTGTGTCTTTCCTGCAGTGTGTATGTGTGGTATAACTGCTTACAATTTACATCACGCAGTCACCAGCATCCGCAACACACCAACACCAGGCCGGCCAGTGTCACCACCACAAGGAACGAAGGAATAGAAATAGAAAAAAAAAAAAAAAATGAAAGAAAAAAAAACACAATACTGCTAATGAAAAGTGAATGTTGTTTATGGAAGCGAGACAGGACTTGTTTTCTGCTTACTATGTCGTTTTGTGTGGTGGTGGTGGTGGTGGTGGTGGTGGTGGTGGTGGTGGTGGTGGTGGTGGTGGTCTTTTCCTTTAATAAGTAGTAGGAATGTTTGTCGTAGTGGTATTACAAGTTCTTGCTGGTGTTGTAGTAGTAGTAGTAGTAGTAGTAGTAGTAGTAGTAGTAGTAGTAGTAGTAGTAGTAGTAGTAGTAGTAGTAGTAGTAGTAGTAGTAGTAGTAGTAGTTGTTGTTGTTGTTGTTCTTGTTGTTGTTAATTTCACAAGTGGTAGGATCGTGCTTGCGTTGGTGTAAGGAATGTAGTAGTAGTAGTAGTAGTAGTAGTAGTAGTAGTAGTAGCAGTAGCAGTAGTAGTAGTAGCAGCAGTAGCAGTAGCAGTAGCAGTAGTAGCAGTAGTAGTAGTAGCAGTAGCAGTAGCAGTATCAATAATAGTAATAATAGTAGTAAAGACTATTTCACACAAGTACATCTAGGCAGAGTGAAGATTAATAGTAGTAATAATAAAAGTAGTAATACTCTTGGTGATGAGTGGTGAGTGATGAGTGGTAAGTGATGAGTGGTAAGTGATGAGTGGTAAGTGGTGAATGGTAAGTGGTAAGTGATGAGTGGTGAGTGGTAAGTGGTGAGTGGTGAGTGGTGAGTGATGAGTGGAAGCAAGGGAGAGCAGAACCTTGGTTAGTGTTGTGAGTGTAGTGGTAGGGAAAGAAGATGAGGGAATGTGATAAGGGTGAGCGCTGAGGTGGTTGTGCGGTAAATGGCGATGTTAGTAGCATCTTTTAGTGGCCGTAGTAGTAGTAGTAGTAGTAGTAGTAGTAGTAATAGCAGTAGCAGTAGCAGTAGAAGTAGTAGTAGTAGTTTAAATAACACCAGAAAATGGGATGAAAGAAAAAAAGTAAAGAAGGAATACGAGAAATAAAAGGCAAAAATAAAAGGAGAGACAAAGAAGAAGCAAGAAGTGAAGTAACAGAACGGAATAACAAGAAGGATAAAAGAATATATGGAAGCGAGAAGGAGAAGAGATGAGAATACGAGGAGGAAAGGGAGGGGGAGAAGGTAAGGACAAGAAGGGAGTAGAATGATAAAAAGGCGAATACAAAATATGGAGGGGGGGGGAGGAGAGAGGCAAAGGAGATAACACTTGTATAATCAAAAGAGCATGGGTGAATATTGTTACAAGGAAGGGCGTTGTATGGTTAATGTATGGGTGTGTATGGCAAACGTATGTATGTAAGACCAAGAAATAAATACGTAAATAAAGAGAAATATACAGGATTAGCAGAAGAATACACATTTAGCACAAAATATATACAGAAATGACGTAGAAATAAAGGAATAACAAGGAAATATACATAAAAAAAGGAGTGTATAAAAAAAACAAAATAATACACCCAAATAAACATAAATATACAAAAATACACTAAAATACACAAAAATACAAATAAAAGTAATAACATGGAAATACAGATAAAAAAAAGGAGGAATATACAGAAAACAACAAAAGAATATA
Source organism: Portunus trituberculatus (assembly GCF_017591435.1). Taxonomy (NCBI): domain Eukaryota; kingdom Metazoa; phylum Arthropoda; class Malacostraca; order Decapoda; family Portunidae; genus Portunus; species Portunus trituberculatus. Next base: position 17,025,471 of record NC_059287.1, on the reverse strand, counting down.
TAAAAATGACGTAGAAATCTAGAAAATAGAATAAAAAAACAGAAATAACAGGAGAAAAAAAAATGAAAGAAAAAAACATATGTCGAAATAATTAATTAAGGCGAGGCGAGATTAGTGAGATAACAAAAAATAGAGAGAAAAAATACAATAAAACATAGATGCCAGAGAGAGAGAGAGAGAGAGAGAGAGAGAGAGAGAGAGAGAGAGAGAGAGAGAGAGAGAGAGAGAGAGAGAGAGAGAGAGAGAGAGAGAGAGAGAGGATGTAGGGAGAGGGTATAAGGGCTGTGCCGGGGGGCGGAGAGGGGTCAACATGCCTACAGATCTCGAGGCTGACAGTGATTTGACGATGGTGACACAGATAATAGTGCTGTGGAATGTATTATGCCATAAGGGGGATGTTTAGGTGGGCTGCCTCCCCTCATATTAATGCCACCTGCGCGATGTTTCAATTACACTCACTCACACACACACACACACACACACACATTGTGGTATTGTCCCCCCCCCCTGTACATTTTCAGTGTATTTTTTTACATTGCCTAATTAATAAACCGTTTATTATTATTATTATTATTATAACACACACACACACACACACACACACACACACACACACACACACACACACACAGGTTCCATCACTTTAAAGAGACACTGACAAGGTTGAAATTGATACGAAAACAAATATTACAATAAGAAAAGAAAAAAAAATTACACACACACACACACACACACACACACACACACACACACACACACACACACACACACACATAGGACATACAGAACGTGGGATTAGTCAACTGTGAACACTAACAAGCAAGTGTATGAATGTGAGTATATGCCAGCGTATGTGTGTGTGTGTGTGTGTGTGTGTGTGTGTGTGTGTGTGTGTGTGTGTGTGTGTGTGTGTGTGTGTGTGTGTGTGCATGCGTCCGTGGGTGGGTGCACGTGTGTGTGGGCGCTTGCTGGTGACCTTTCGCCATTCCCCTGGGGCACTGCATCGTCTTAAATATTGCTTTCGTTCCATGAGTTCGACTTGTAACATAAATTAATTACCTGTGAGTGAGTTACTGCCTCCCATCACCCCAGAGGTTACGTCAGGTCACCCGCGTCACACCACAGCCTCGGGGAAGTGTGTGGGGGAGGGGGAAGTAAGAGAGGACACAGAGGGGGGCGAGGGAGAGGGAAGTAGGGGGAATACGTAGATATTTAGCAGGCTCGCCACGTCCTACCGACACGGCCACGGCGCGCCTGTGAGCCCACCGCCAGGTCACTGCTCCGAAGGTCAGGTCAGATGGCTCCTAAGATCAAGATTAGGAAGGGTTCTCTCTCTCTCTCTCTCTCTCTCTCTCTCTCTCTCTCTCTCTCTCTCTCTCTCTCTCTAGCGGGAGGAAGAGATAAAGGAAGTAGAGGAGGTATGGGACGAGCAGGAGGAGGAGGAGGAAGAGGAGGAGGAGGAGGAGGAGGAGGAGGAGGAGGAGGAGGAGATAAAGAAAGGAGAGGAGGTTGATGATGAGATGAGGACGAAAACAGGACGAATAGATGTAGGAGAGGAGAAAGAAAAACAAGGAGACGAGGAGGAGGAGGAGGAGGAGGAGGAGGAGGAGGAGGAGGAGGAGGAGGAGGAGGAGGAGATGTTTTATGGTAAGGGGATTCCAGTCAGAGAACAATGGACGGTTCTACTTCTCTGTGGATGACGGATTCTTTGTCACCCTCATGTACGTAGGGTCTGTCTTGTCCCCTCTTGCCCCAGACCCCCCCAGCACACACACACACACACACACACACACACACACACACACACACACACACACAACATATCCCGGCCACATTCAACAGCCCATTACTGCCTCCTCCTCCTCCTCCTCCTCCTCCTCCTCCTCCTCCTCAGATACGATAAAATCAAGGAATTCCTGTCGAAGTAAAGGATAAGTGTGCATATATATAAAGAAACTTATCATACATTGGCAAAGGAACAAGCAAGAACGTCGTGGATAAAGGATGTGGTGATAAACAGTGGAGGCAGAGCAGGGTGGATAACACGAAAGGAAGGAATGTGTGATAAAGACATGGATAGGATGGAGGGGATATATATGAAGAAGGATAGTGTAGGATGTGTCTGGGTTGGGTTAGGGTTGGTTTAGGTAGTGGTGGTGGTGGTGATGGTTGGTGGTGGTGGTGGTGGTGGTGGATATGATATACTGTATGACATTAAGAGAAAGGAAAAAAAGCACCTCATGATTTTAAATGATGAAAAATAATGTCAATAATTCATGTGTTTATTAGTTGGATATAAAACTAATTAATGGAAGAAGCACAGTTGAAATACGAAAATAAAAGAAAAATGATCATAAAAAAGGGTGGAATTCTTAATTATTTCGTACAGTGACCAGTGTTTAGACATTAAGATGATCCCTGATGCTTTAATCCCACTAACGTAACCTTCACAGCACTAACTTGTCAATCACAGTACCCCGAGTCAGTACCTCAGTGCCCACCACCGCCACCATCACCACCATCTCTCGCCCCGTACCCTGATCAGTCACCTCGCAGCGCAGAGCATTGTGGCATCTTTGCTGCTCACGTTGGCCGGTTGATGAGTTCCCCTTTCCTCAGGTGTCTCCTCCTTTGTCTCCCTGTATAGGTGTGTCTCTTCCCCGCACCCCTTCCCTCCTCCCCCCACCTGTCCGCCAGCCCATCCACCTTTATGGGTCGACAGATTGCAGGCCATTCATGCATCGGAGTGGCCGTGTTTGTGTGGCAGCAAGGGACGCACTCACCGCTGCCCTGCTCCTTCTGTGTGTGTTTGTGTGTGTGTATGTGTGTGTGTGTGTGTGTGTGTGTGTGTGTGTGTGTGTGTGTGTGTGTGTGTGTGTGTGTGTGTGTGTGTGTGTGTGTGTGTGTGTGTGTGTGTGTGTGTGTGTGTGTGTGTGTGTGTGTGTGTGTGCTCGCGTGTGTAAAAGGTTTGGAGGTAGGCGAACAATAACAAATGCTCACATTTATATTCTTTTGTTTCACCCATTATTCATCGGTGACATGCAGAAACCAGTGCTCCACCGTGCAGATATATATATATATATATATATATATATATATATATATATATATATATATATATATATATATATATATATATATATACACACACACACACACACACACACACACACACACACACACACACACACACACACACACACAGAAATTCATACCTCCACCCACGACCAACACACCTTTATATATACATAAACATGAAACATGTTGCATAGATACATACTCATGTGCGCACGCCCGCACACACGAACACACACACACACACACACACACACACACACACACACACACACACATTCGTACTTATATACATAAAGACAAACAGGTACACACACACACACACACACACACACACACACACACACACACACACACACACACACACACACACACACACACACACACACACACACACACACACACACACACACACACACGCATACATACACAGCAGAGAGAGAGAGAGAGAGAGAGAGAGAGAGAGAGAGAGAGAGAGAGAGAGAGAGAGAGAGAGAGAGAGAGAGAGAGTTTCCGCTTGTCATGTTTTCACGCGGCTGGCAGAACGCGGCCGACACGAGGGAGGGGCTCTGAGCATGTTAGCTGCCCTGCCCTTCACTCCACCGCTGCCCCCGCACCTCGCAACCATACTTTGGGGAAGCAAGAGGGAAGTGTTCAGCCGCGGGACACTGAGAAGGCGCGCGTCACTGCCCTACCAAGAAAGAGAGAAGAAAAAGAAAGAAAGAGAGAGTCAGTCTACGTGGATGTCTACCATAAAACACGCCATGTCTACGAAAGGAAAGACACGTGTTGCTTAAGAGAAGAATCACGTCATCATGCTAAAAGATGGAGGAGGGGCGCTGTGGGGACATGATGCATCGCCTACGGGTTGACACGTTATGTTCAACAACTGCTCTTCCGTAACACGAGAAGGGGAGATAAACACTGAAGGGGATTGAGATAAATTCCTCACATACCCCCAACATGCTCCCTCAAGAACCTCCACCTGAGAACACGGCGCCCTTCACCTAATAAGTACACGCTTCTCTATTACATGAAATCTTTCCAATTTAACATTCATCAGGGGAGAGGGAGAGGTACGCGCTGTCCAGGTGTGCTCAGGTGGAAAAAGAAAAAAAAGAAAAAGAAAACAAGAATAAGAGGAACTTCAATATAAAAAAAAGAAAAAAGATGGAAAAGAACAAGAAACGAAGAAACTTAAGAAAATAAAAATAAAATAAAGAGATGCTTGAGTGTTTACCTGATAGAAAGCTGGTAATAATGTGTAAAGGTGAATAGAGATGATAAATGAAGGGATTGGAGAAAGGAGAAAAGAAAAGGCTAATAATGATAATAATGGTATTTCAAGTCAGGTTACATTAGGTTAGGTAAGGTTACGTAAAGTTTAGGTTAGGTTAAGTTTAGGTTAGGTTAGGTTAGGTTAGGTTAGAAGTCAAGTTATTTCAAGTTATTACATGAGATTAGGTGAGGTTACGTAAGGTTTAGATTAGGTTTGGTTAGGTAAGGTTAGGTTAGGTTAGTAAAGAATAGATTAAGTTTGATTAAGTTGGTTACATTAGTTTAGCTTAAGTCATTTCAAGTTAGGTTATTTTAGGTTAGTTAAGTTTACGTCAAGCCAGGGTAGAGTAGGTTAGCTCAAAAGATATTTCAAGTTAGGGAAGGTAAGGTTACGTCAAGGCTGGTTAGGTTAGGTTAGTCCCAGATTGAGTGGTGGAGAGGCACATTCATCACTCATTCATGCTTCATTATCACTCAATAGCAGCGGTCCATCATGTGTTGCTCCCATCCCTGCAGTACCTGTCGCTTGTTAGTGCGGAGTGGGTGGGGAGGGGAGGAGGAGCAGGTAAGAGTCAAGGTATTAGTCTTGCCTCACTCTCCCTTCCCTCCCCTCACTCCTCTTCCCTCTCCTCCTTTCGTTCCCATCCCTCTATACGTCAGTCAGTCAGTCTTAATGTCTCAGGTTGATCTCTCTTTTACTGCTCTTCCTTCTCATCTTTTTTTCATCTCTGTTTTCATTGTCAGATGCGTACCACGCGATATTAATCCTTCTGTCTCATATTTTCCAGTATCTAACCTAGTGTATGTTTCCTCTTTCTATCACTTTTCTTCCTCTCTTCTAAGTATACTCATGACAGTCAATAAAGCGAGTATTTCCCTTTTTATCCTTGTATCATTTATTTTCACCTATTTTAGTGGACGTTTCCTTTTCCATCTACCATTATTTCTTCCTTCCTCAAAGTATACTACACGACACTTAACCCCAGCGAGTATTTTCTTTTCATCTTCCTATCATTTGTTTTCTTCTATTTAAGCGAACATTTCCTTTCCCATCTATCCCTTTTCTTTTTCTCTAAGTCTACCACGCGACCACAACCCACAACCCATTTCCTCAATTCCCTTAATGGTACTTTCTCCTGATCCCCTTCCCCCATCACCACCCATGCGTTAAGGGACGTCGTTCTCTTTATCTGGTAACTTTAGCGATGACTGGACGCCTTACTAAACTAGACCTACGGATGGGACATGGGGAGGGACACGGGCCGGCGGCGAGGCAGAGGAGCGTAAGGTATAGAGGGTGGGAAGAGAACGGGGTATCTTCCTAACCCTACAGATGCGAGTGCCTGGGGCGGGGTAGGCCAAGTCATTAGTGAGTGTGTCCTTTGAATCTCACACGGGCGGCTCGCGGATGGCTAGGCCCCGACCATCCTGCACCAGAGGGTCGCTCACCTGAAATACCTGTTGGGAACTCAAGCGCGCGTTAAGGTGATAAGAGGCTCCGGGATACACGTAAACTGGAGGCTGGAGGAGTGTTGAGAGATTCCACTTCCAGGTCACGGGAGGTGTTATAATTTGACGATGGACGTTAAGCATATCATAGTGACAAAGGGAGCAATAATTTAGAAAGCCACAAGATTCAGGTAAACTGGAGAGAGAGAGAGAGAGAGAGAGAGAGAGAGAGAGAGAGAGAGAGAGAGAGAGAGAGAGAGAGAGAGAGAGAGAGAGAGAGAGAGAGAGAGAGAGTCATATTTTCATTAGATTTTCGCTCATTATATCTGAAGGTGAAAATTAAGACATTAAAACAACAAAGCAAGGCGAGGTTCACGAGACTTCCGGGGTACTTGTGAGCTCAGCAACGTATAAATGTGAGGATAATTTATTCACATGAGATCATAAGTTGTATTACATTTAAATTCAGGAATGATAATTAAGGTATGATGGAAAAAAAAAAAAGGCAGAAAAAAGGAACAAGTTTAAGCAGGTTAACTTGACGGCGTGTATCTGTTATGAGGGTTTGCATTCACCAAGTTACGCATTGTATAATTTGAACCCAAGAATTGAATATACATGGTGTTTAGAAATAATGGATTCGATCTTAAATTTCTACAACACTGGAACCAAGAAGAGGAGATGAAACTCTTGGTATTTCAGATTATTTGAAATTTTGCTCCCAACCTTTTCAAAATGGAGCCAAAAACAAACAAACAAACCTAAGAAAATGATAAACACAAAAAGAAAGAAGGAAAGAAAGCAAAATCTGAAAAAAAATGTACGTATCATATCAAGAATTGTTAACAGTTTTTTTTTCGAGGTAAGAGGGGACAAATGTCCAAGGGCAACAACAACAACAACAACAACAACAAAAAAAAAAAAAAAAAAAAAGGCCCACTTAGTTGCCAGTCCTTATAGAGGTCCGATAGAGTTAGCCAAAAGAAAGGGATAAATGTCTTGAGAATTACATATTCATAAGTAACTAATTCCCTTCAAGTCAGTAAAAATAATAAAATATTACGAAGAAAAAGAGAAATTAACCCAAATTCTATAAGGAAAAGAGTAATAGCATATAAAACACACACCTAAAAAGCTTCACCTCTTCAATACTGAGACGCATTTCTACCTTGAGTTTTGAGCATAATTAGATGATTTTATTTGCATTAGGAAGGGTCTATGGAGGTCAAAAGATGAATGGCCACAGTCTTCACTATTATTACACCCCACATATGTTTCTGAAGCAGTATAAAATCGCCAAATAGTAACCAAAATGAAAATGAAAACGCGTCCTGGTACTAGGGAGTTTAAAAGTACCAGTTTCCCTTTCATCTCTCGAATCATGCCGAGACACTGTAAAGAAAATAAGAAAGAAACGTAATAAAGAAAAGAAAAGGAAATGAATAATAAAAAAATGTACCCACAAAATAAAGAAACAGCAAAAATAAATACGTTCCCTAATGAAATAAGAAAAAAGAACCGTAATAAAGAAAAAAAGGAAATAAAAAAAAATGTACCCACAAGATGGAAAACAAAAATAAATACGTTCCCTTATGAAAATTATCCCGATGTCACTCAAATCTAAAACAATAAATAAAACTAAAAAAAAAAAAAACCCGTAAAAATAGAAATAATAAAGAATATGTACCAAAGAGATAAGGACATGAAAAAGAGAAAAAAGACTTAACTATTCTAACGAGTGCATGAAAGAATCCCAAATCCTTATCAACAATCAATAAAGTGTCTTAGTTCGTCGAGAGAGAGATGAATGCGATAGAACAAGCCAATATTTTAACTACTTAACATTTTAACATTAGCGAGGGAGCGAGTGAGCGAGTGAGCGAGGGAGCGAGAGAGCAAGTGACGGAGGGAACACTCGCTCTTGTAATTACTAGCCAGCGAGGAGAGACAAAACCGCAAAGGAAACCAGGAAAAATAAAATACCCGAAGGAAAGAGAGAGAGAGAGAGAGAGAGAGAGAGAGAGAGAGAGAGAGAGAGAGAGAGAGAGATAAATCAAGTAATGAAAAGAAAGTGAAGGATTCTGAAAGTAAAAAAAGCAACACATAACACGAGAGAGAGAGAGAGAGAGAGAGAGAGAGAGAGAGAGAGAGAGAGAGAGAGAGAGAGAGAGAGAGAGAGAGAGAGAGAGAGAGAGAGAGAGAGAGAGAGAGAGAGAGAGAGAGAGAGAGAGAGAGAGAGATACAAGAAAAAAATAATAATAATGTGCATCCAGAGATTGCTCAGGAATAATTGCTCGCATGAAGAGAAGCAGAAGCAGGAGGAGGAGGAGGAGGAGGAGGAGGAGGAGGAGGAGGAGGAGAGGAGGAGGAGGAGGAGAGAGAAGAGAGGAGGAGAAGAGACAGAGAGAGAGAGAGAGAGAGAGAGAGAGAGAGAGAGAGAGAGAGAGAGAGAGAGAGAGAGAGAGAGAGAGAGAGAGAGAGAGAGAGAGAGAGAGAGAGAGAGAGAGAGAGAGAGAGAGAGAGGGGGTAGCCAGGCACTCATTAAGGCATGACTCGACAATTTGGGCCAAGTGCAAATCAGACAGAGATGCGTCGCCTGATAGTGTCACCGCATAAATGGCATTAATATACAGCCTGTCGCCGCGTCTCCCCCCACCAGCGACTTCCTCGGAACGCCCCGCCTGCCATCCCCGCCTGCCTTGCCCACACTGCCTGCCTCGCTTGTTCTTGCTGCTATTACCGCCACTGCTGCTACCGCTTCTGATCTCAACGCTGCTGCTAATGTCCTGCCGCCGCTTGCTTGGGTTGGTTTGCCCGTGGTGTTCATTTGTGTATTTCTCCGAGTATTTTGTAGTGTGTTGCAGCAAAGGGTATAGGTTTTAGAGATTAGTTGGTATTGGTGCTACTATTGCTACTGTTATTATTGTTGCTACTGTTGTTGTTTTTATTGTAGTAGTAGTAGTAGTAGTAGTAGTAGTAGTAGTAGTAGTAATAGTAGTAGTTGCACTGGGAATCATTTTCACTATTACAAACATTTCGCTCTTACTACTAGCAAAAGTACAATAACCACCACCACCACCATCACCACTATTACTATTACTATCATCGTCATCACCAATCATCATCCTCATCTTCATCATTATCAACTCCAGCGCACACACTTTTCCCGGCTCGCGATACACACATGCCCAAATAAAGACCAAAACACTAATTGCACGACAACAAAGCACATTCTTTCGAATCATAAACTGATAACAGGAACGAAACATCTTGAGAATCAACAAAGAAAATAGAAAAACATACACATCCTTCCTCCTCCTCCTCCTCCTTCTTCTTCTCAATCCTAATGCTATTTCCTGCATCAACCACCATCACCACCATCACCACCACTATCACCACCACCAGCAAGAATCCTCACAGTTGTCAGAGAAAGAGTATTGGATTTATTGAAGGTGACAGGAGGATAAGAGAGGTAGGAGGAGGAGGAGGAGGAGGAGGAGGAGGAGGAGGAGGAGGAGGAGGAGGAGGAGGAGGAGGAGGAGGAGGAGGAGGAGGAGGAGAAGGAGGAGGAGGAGGAGGAGGAGGAGGAGGAGAGAGGAGGAGGAGGAGGAGGAGGAGGGAGTAAGGAGACATAGAGAGGTTAAAAATGAGGATGGTGGGGGTAAGGTTGGGAACACGGAGGAGGAGGAGGAGGAGGAGGAGGAGGAGGAGGAGGAGGAGGAGGAGGAGGAGGAGGAGGAGGAGGAGGAGGGCAGAACACATTAGCTAGTGGCCGCCACGTTACATGCTCTGGTCCACACTTCATCAAAAAGAACATCTTGGTTCACTTCTTTTTCTTCCTCTTCACTCTCGCCGCTCAGCTCGTCATTAGCGTCTCCTCCACCGCCTCTCCCCTCCCTCACTGCTCTCCCTCCAGCTGTTCTTTAAGTATGCCGACCCTCTCACATTTCGCTTTCCTCTCCCTCCCGCAGGTCATGTCTACACAGCCATCGGGGACTACCCTAACGCCCTGGCCTCCCACAAGCAGTGTGTTCAGTTGGTCAAGCAAATGGGCGACAAACTGCAGGAGGCGCGGGAGATTGGCAACGTGGGCGCGGTGTATCTTGCCATGGGCGACTTTGACAGCGCCGTGGACTGCCACATGGAGCACCTACGCATCGCCAAGCACCTCAACAACAAGGTGGAGGAAGCGCGGGCGTACAGCAACCTGGGCTCCAGCCACCATTACAAGCGTAACTTCGACCAGGCCATCGCCTTCCACAACCACGTGCTGAGGATCGCGCAGGACCTCGGCGACCGCACCATCGAGGCGCGGGCATACGCCGGCCTGGGCCACGCGGCACGCTGCATGAGTGACTACGGGCAGGCGCAGCGGTGGCACGAGAAACAGCTGGACATGGCCCTCAGCACCAAGGACAAGGTAGCGGAGGGACGCGCCTGCTCTAACCTGGGCATCGTGTACCAGCTAATGGGGCACCACGACGCTGCCCTCAAGCTGCACCAGGCCCACCTCAACATCGCCAGGCTGCTGCAGGACCGCGCAGGCATGGGGCGCGCCTACGGCAACATCGGCAACGCCTACTCCGCGATGGGGTACTACGAGCAGGCCATCAAGTACCACAAACAGGAGCTGACCATCAGCAAGGAAGTGAATGACCGCATGAGCGAGGCGTCCACGCACGGCAACTTGGCGGTGGCGTATCAAGCGCTGGGCATGCACGAGATGGCGCTGCTGCACTACCACTCCCACCTTAACATCGCGCGGGAGCTGAAGGACACGGCAGGCGAGGCGTGCGCCCTCCTCAACCTGGGGAACTGCCATTCCTCGCGGGGGGAGTTTGCCCAGGCCGTGCCATACTACGAGCAGTACCTCATGCTGTCCCAGGAGCTGCACGACACGGAGGGCGAGGCGCGGGCGTGCCACTTCCTCGGCTACGCCCACTATTGCCTCGGGAATTTCAAGGTCAGTCCGTCCTCCGGCCCGAGCCTTCCTGCCGGACCTTCCCCAAGCTGAGTAAACTTACCTAAATTGCCTTGCCATTCCGTATGCGTATGAGTGTTATCTCTCCCCTCCGCGGCCGCCGCTTGTCTCACCTGTCCATCTCACCCACAGGAGGCCATCCGCTACTACGACCAGGACCTGGCGCTGGCCAAGGACCTGCAGGACCGGAAGTCGATGGGACGTGCCTACTGTAACCTGGGGTTGGCTCACCTGGCACTGGGCAACTCAGAGACGGCACTCGAGTGTCAGAAGTACTTCCTCGGTGAGTGTGTGCCGCATTCCTCAGAGAGAGAGAGAGAGAGAGAGAGAGAGAGAGAGAGAGAGAGAGAGAGAGAGAGAGAGAGAGAGAGAGAGAGAGAGAGAGAGAGAGAGAGAGAGAGTAAAAAATTCTTGGTATGATCTCTGTACTGATAGTCCTTGGGCCAGCCTCACCATTGTCCACTATGACCCCTTCTGTCTGCCCATACTCTCTCTCTCTCTCTCTCTCTCTCTCTCTCTCTCTCACATTCCTAACCCCAAAAACCCCTTCAAGATAATCCAAATCCTCCTCTCTCTCTCTCTCTCTCTCTCTCTCTCTGTGTGCCACCTCCTCTCCCGTGTGGCTCCCTGCGTCCCTTCCCCACATCATCCTTACATCCCCGAAGGTCATATCGTACGGACGAGGCAGGAGGTGACCCCATAAATATTGGGAAGCGCCGGTGACTGCTCCATCTGTCACCAGCAGGAGGAGGAACAATGGAGTGACTCCTGCCGGGGAATTCTTGGGTGACAGCGGCTGTTTTTACCTGGCCGAGGGGGGCGTGGGTTGGGAAGGAAGGGGGGGTGAACGAAGGGGGTAGAAAGGGGAGGAGTAAGATGTGGTAATGGAGGAGAAGGGTGAGAGTGGAATGGAGGAGAGAGAGAGAGAGAGAGAGAGAGAGAGAGAGAGAGAGAGAGAGAGAGAGAGAGAGAGAGAGAGAGAGAGAGAGAGAGAGAGAGAGAGAGAGAGAGAGAGAGAGAGAGAGAGAGAGAGAGAGAGAGAGAGAGAGAGAGAGAGAGAAAGACCGTAGTTGTATGAATTTATGAATAGTATATGTATAATAAATAAATAATAAAAAAAAAGAAACAGATAAGAGTAAAAACAAATGACGATAACAATAACAAGTCAACAAAATAGGAAAAATTACACTTTTACTTTCTTCATTATCCTTTTCTTTTTTTTTTTATAAGTGTGACTCATTACAAAAAAAAAATAGGTCTAAAAAATAAAAATAGGCCTCTAGGTTAGGGTTCGGTGCTTCCTGGTCTGCTGTTCCCTGGCGCGGGGCAGACTGGGGGCGTGATAACAAGTGTGAACTACCCGTGTCGTGGGCCGTGGGTGGATGCCTCGGCGGGGGGTCGCTGGAGAGGTTTGGGCCTGGCGGGGGGCGTTAACCTGTGTGGTAGTACATAGTCGTGTCCCCCTCCCCTCCCCCTCTACCATCACCATCTGCACCCCCCAGTAACTCTCCCTCCCTCCCACCTTCCTCTTGATTCTTTCTCTGTTGTATTTTCTTATTTTTTTCTTATTGTTTTTATTCTCTGATGTTTGTTTCTCATGTCTCTGTCTCTGTCTCTCTCTCTCTCTCTCTCTCTCTCTCTCTCGTACTTTATCTAGCGTTTTTCTTACTCCATATCCAAAATTCCCTAAACTGTCAATATTATTCCGAACTCCGCCCTTCCCACGTCAATAGTTTCCACCTCCTGCCATCTTCCCCTTTGACACTGATATCTACCTACAAACAACACATCCTTCTTTTATTTTCCTCACCCTTTCCTCCACCTGACGGTCCTTCCTCCCCGCAGCTCTGGCACACATGATGAAGCACCTCCAGGGAAAGTTTCGAGCGTTGGGGAACATCGGGGACGTGTTGATGAAGATGAAGAATTACGACGAGGCAGTGAAGGTTTATCAGAAGCAGCTCGTACTAGCCAAACAGTCACGGGATAAGGTACTGGAGGCCTCAGCTTACGGTGCTCTTGGACTTGCCCACAGACTCCTGAAATGCTTCGATAAGGCTCTCGGCTATCACACGCAGGTAAGACAGTTGATATTTGTAAGTGGTTCCTCAGGTAAGTTGTGAGTGTAAATGTGCATGTCTCTGCTTAAGATCTTGATTCCTCGTTTCGATGTAAATATGTCTCTACTTATATTCCTAGTGTTTTCTGACGCCATGTCCCCCCACAGGAGCTGACAATCCGGCAGGAAATGGGTGACATCAAAGGGGAATGCAAGGCTCACGGTCACCTGGGCGCCGTGCACATGTCCCTCGCCAACTACACCAACGCCATGAAGTGTTACGAGGAGCAGCTGGAACGCGCCAAGGAGCTGAAGGTGAGGAGTGACTTTTCTTATCTCAGTGATGCAAGTACAACACCTCCTCTGTCTTCGCCTTGCATCACCATTCTCCTCAGCGCCACCCCTCTTCTCTCCTCATCTTTCACCATCACCCCTCCCTGTCTTCCTGCCACCCTTGCCTCCCACTGCCTACCTTTCCCTTATCCTTTATCATCACTTTCCACCTTCTTCTCATTCCTCACTGTTACTCACACCTTCGTCTTGTTCTCATCCCTCACCATCACTTCTCAGAGTCACCTCTCCTTTCATCCCTCATCGTCATCCCCTCCCTCCATCCCTCTCTCTCCCCCTCCCTCCCTCATGCTCGCCAAATGTTATTCAGGACGCGGCGCTGGAGGCTCAGGCGTTCGGCAATCTGGGCATCGCGCGCCTCAACATGGGCCATTTCGAAGATGCCATTGGCTACCTGGAGCAACAACTGGCAACCCTCGAGCAACTGTCCACCACCACCGCCGTCATCGACAAGGGCCGCGCCTTTGGGAATCTAGGCGACTGCTATGACGCCTTGGGAGATTCCGAGGAGGCCATCAAATGTCACGAACAAGTAAGTTTACTCATCTTTTCCTATGGAGTCTTGCTTTCAGTCATGTGCGATGCAAAAATGCTGTGCGCCAAATTCCGTTTTTGATTCCAGATATACTCAAATGCTGATTGAATAAATAATGCTTGAAAAAAGTACACAATGTGAGTTTTTTGTCTTTCTGTTGTACTTCCCAAGAGATATCCAAATACTGGTGCTTAGAAATGAATGTAATTCATTTGATTTCCTCCCGCAGTACCTGGCCATCGCACTCAAGACAAAGAGTCCTCGGGACCAGGAGCGAGCCTATCGAGGCCTGGGCAGCTCTCACCGCTGCATCGGGAACTTGCAGCAAGCGCTGGTGTGCTACGAGAAGCGGCTCGTCGTCTCTCACGAACTCAACATTCCGGCGGCCAAGGGGTCGGCCTATGGGGAGCTGGGCCACATCCATTCCCTCCTCGGTAACTTCGAGCAGGCCATCTCTTGCATGGAGCACCAGCATCAGATAGCGAGGTGAGTGTGTGAGCCCCCTTGCCACTGCCATACATCTTTAGTGTGAGGCAGGGAGGAGTTAAATGGATGATATAATATGATCAATGGAAGCAGCAACGACTCAATTTTCGAACTGAATGAGGATTTTGTGCCGCAGGGAACTGGGAGACAAGCTGTGCGAGGCGGAGGCAGCGTGCGGCCTGGGCACTGTGTATCAGCAGATGTGTGAATACGCCACTGCCCTCCGCTACCACGAGTTAGACCTGCGCATCGCCGAGGAGCTGACCAATCCTGCTGAGCAGGGGCGAGCGCACGGCAACATTAGTCTGGCATACGAGTCTTTGGGGAATTTCGAGCAGGCGGTGACCCACGGCGAGCAGCATCTCAGCATTGCCGCCCAAATGAACGACAAGGTATGGATAATCCCACCCACCACACCCGTCAACATTACCTAATGCCTTCACATTTTCTGACTACATGAAAAAGGAAACCCTATAATGCCTCAATAACTTCTTGGTATACGAAAGATGTGTAAAGATCCCATTAGATAAGTAGAGGCCTATCAGCCTACCACGGCCTTATGTCAGGTGCTTAAAATTCACTTATCGCTCAGGTGGCGAAGACCCTGGCATACGCCTCGCTGGGCCGCGTCCACCACGCCCTCGGCAACACCACGCAGGCGGTGGCGTACCTGCAACAAGGACTCCAGATCGCCGAGCAGCTGGGTCGCCGCGAGGACGAAGCAAAGATCCGTCACCGCCTGGGAATGGCACTGTGGGGCCACGGGGACCTGGAGGCCGCCCACACCCACCTAGACCGTGCTGCCCACCTGCTGGACACCATCAGGAGAGATGCGCGCGGCTCACAAGACTACCGCCTCTCCCTGTTCGACCTGCAGACAGCCTCGTACCAGGCGCTGCAGCGAGTGCTGGTGGGGTTAGGACGCAACGAGGAGGCGCTACTTGTTGCAGAGCGAGGAAGAACCAGGGCCTTCGTAGACCTGCTGTTTGAACGTCAAGGCGCGTCCACTGCTTCCCGCGCATCGA
Source organism: Portunus trituberculatus (assembly GCF_017591435.1). Lineage (NCBI taxonomy): Eukaryota > Metazoa > Arthropoda > Malacostraca > Decapoda > Portunidae > Portunus > Portunus trituberculatus. The sequence goes on along the minus strand of NC_059287.1, from coordinate 17,010,232 downwards.
GAATTGAAGATTCCACTCCCAGCACGGTGGATCAAATTGTCGACATTGTAAACAGACAGAAAGCGTCAGTGCTCTATTACAGCATCGCTGCAGGCTGTCTCTACAGCTGGCTCATCGTTCCCAACAAAGGTGAGAACATAGGGACCATTTTTACAAACAATAATCATTAAACTAGCAAGGTAGTCAACTCTAGTGGGGCAGGAGAGCTTGGGAAAAGCAACATAATGCTAGGTATAAGTAAGATGGACCAAGGAGCCATGTCACAAGCAAGCTCCAAAGTTCCAAACAATAGCAGGCCTAACAGTACATTTCATCCTCAGGTGTTGTCAAGTTCCATGAAGTGAGTGTGAGTGAGGTCGAGGCAGAGCGCGAGGGTGACTGCGGGGAGGACACCACTGGCACCACCTCGGGCTCGCTGCTGGAACACTACATTCAGTCAGTGAGGGACGCCCTCGGAGTGGAATGTGGCGCAAATGTTACTCGTGGTGGGATTGCAAGCGAGACTGAGAGCGAGGCCGGTGACATGTGGAATGCTCATCTGGAGGAGCTGGGCGACAAGCTGAACCACGAGGCTGACAGGACAGGCTTCCTCCGTATGGTCAACAGGAATCATCTCTTCAATTCGTCCAATTATTCCCTATCGTCACTGTTTTCGCTGGGTTCAGTCAGCGGCTCCATCGCCTCAGGTCCTGCCTCACGGCCGGGCTCCACACGCTCCCGCAAGGTGACCTGGCAGGGGCCCTCGTGCCTCCGCTCCCTCTATGAGCTGCTCATTGCGCCCATGGAGGACCACCTGCCTGAAGCGGGGGTGTCACGGGAACTGATGCTCGTGTTAGAGGGTGATCTTTACCTCGTGCCCTTCCCTGTCCTCAAGGGTACCAATTGCAATGATTACCTATGTGAGCGGTACTCCCTGCTGGTGGTGCCCTCCATCAGTGCCCTCAAGGTGAGTCAGCGCTCTAAGAACTCCAAGCCCAACGGCGAGCAGACAACGGCACTAGTGATTGGCAACCCAAAGCTGCCAAGCACAGTGACGGAGCAGTGGGGCTGGGGAGACATTCCCTACGCCGAGCAGGAGGCATCCATTGTGGCCGAGATGCTGCAGACCAAGGCTCTGACAGGCTCCTGTGCCAACAAGGAGGCCATCTTGAGGTTGATCAGCCAGGTGGAGTGCATTCACCTGGCATCCCACGTGTCGTGGAAGCTGTCTGCTGTGATCCTCTCGCCGGGAGAGTTCGTTGAATCACGCGCCTCCAAGCGGCTTTCCCACTCCTCCCAGCCCGAGGCCATTCACGAGCACTTAGACGATGAAGGCTCGGAGATTGCCTCCACCATAGACCTTCCAGCACTTTCAGAATTTCTACTCACCGCAGCTGACATTCTTAACCTAAAGCTGCGGGCCAAGCTGGTGGTGGTGTCATCATGCCACACGCGGGACCACCATGGACGGGCCAACAGTGACGGTGTGGTGGGACTGACACGGGCACTGCTGGCAGCAGGAGCCCAGTGTGTCCTTGTGTCTCTCTGGCCTGTTCCAGACACTGCAGTCAAAATACTCTTTAGAACCTTCTATTCCTCGCTGCTGCAGGTAACTCACCTTCCTACTGTCATGTGCGGTGCCTTTTCTGTTTGAAATTGTTTTATGACAATTTAATAAAAAAATACAAATAGCACTACACGCTTCCTAAGTGCCTCACAATCACTTTTCCGTGTTACAGGGTGCACGAGTAAGCCGTGCATTATCTGAGGCGCAGCAGACCGTGCAGACCACCAAGCATTTCGCCCACCCTGCCAATTGGGCAGGCTTCCTTCTAGTTGGCGCAGATGTCAAGCTCTCAAACAAGGTAAGATTAGCAAGATACTTTTTCATGGTGTGTTATGATTCCGTACAGGTAACCGTTCAGCATCATTAAAGCACTACATTCTTCATAAAAATGTACTAGTGTTTCGTAATAAACAAATCATACTGTATTCAAAACTCCCAAGTAGCAACAATACTAGTACACTGGGACTTCTATCACTCTAATCTCTGGTTTATCAAAGCTCACGTGTTTTTTTTCCTCGCAGGTTGCACTGATGGGGCAAGCACTATGTGAGCTGCTGAGGACACCAGACAAGTGCAGGGATGCCCTCAGAGTGACTCTTCACCTGGTGAGTTACATGCATCTCCGTTTTCAATTAAACGTAAAATTAATCATATTGACTGAAAAACTACATAATTTCAAAAGAAGATTTCAAGATAACATAACATTTCACGAAAGAACAGCAAATCTCACCAAAACTATGTGGTGAGCAGTTTGTCATTTTAGCTGATGAGGCGTTTGATACTGGCTTAACACTTTCACGTTCTCTCAGGTGGAGAAGTCCCTACAGCGGATCCATCGAGGCCATCGCAACGCCATGTACACCACGCAAAAGTCCATCGAGAATAAAGTGGGCAACGTGTCTGGGTGGAAGGACCTGCTGATGAGCGTTGGCTTCAGGTTTGAGCCAGCAGCAAACGGCATCCCAAGCAGTGTGTTCTTCCCACAAAGTGACCCTGGGGAGCGGCTCACCCAGTGCTCTGCCTCTCTCCAGGCCTTGCTTGGTGAGTTCTGAACGGCATCTTTTTTTTTCTGTGCAAGAGAGGCACTGGCCAAAGACAACAATTAGGAAGAAAAGGCCCACTGAGGTGACAGCACCTATAGATGATGAATAATAATCTTCTCAACTATGAAACGCTCACATTTTCTTTAGTATATTGGAATAATGGACAATCTATAATGCGTGTAAAGTTGTGTATCTTTTATTGCCGTGCTTCTCTCACATATAACTTTATGCTCCTCTTACAGGACTCTCGCAGACGTCACTCCAGGCTGTCTCCAAACTGCTGGACTCGCCTGAATACGCCGAGGATGTGATATCAGTGATGCGCTGCGTCATCACCCAGTTCACTGTCAAAGACTTGGAGAGTGAGTCCATCGAGGTCCCCGTCCACGTGAAGCTGTGGCGAGTAAACGGCTGCCACGAGCTGCTGGCTTCCTTAGGTAAGTGACTCAGTGGTACATGAGGAAGGGGCGTGAGGAATGGAGGAGGAATGAAGAGATAGAAGTGAAATACCATGCACGTATTGTTAATGACGAGAAAACAACATAATCATACAAAGATGTGATGCGTTGTGCAGAGATGTAATGAGTGTCTTTACAGGATTTGACCTGATGGAGGTGGGGCGTGATGAGGTAACGCTGCGCACGGGCAAACAAGCCAACAAGCGCAATATCCAGTTTGCACACCAAGCTCTCCTGGCGCTCTTTGGTAAGTTGACAGCCACTCTTTATCGTTACCCAGCAGACAACTTGTGCTACTTTTCAGTAAGTGGTTTTATGTATTTTTTTGAAATATCAAATTTGCTGTCAAGTTACGATGTAGACATTATCAGTAACAATCTTATGTTCATTTTTAAGTCATATGTGGCACTGTTACAGACACTCAAGATGCACCCAAGAGCCTCAGTGTGGACTCAAGCAGCAGCCTCGAGTCCCTCGTCAGCTCTGATGACGAGGATGAGTCTGTGGCTGCTCCACCACCTCCGCCGCCACCATCACAACCCCTCCCGCCCCACCGCCCAGCCCCATTACTACTGGGTCGCGGAGCCTTCTCCAGCTACGTCAGGAACCGTGGGGAGCCTGATGGGGCGCGAGCCTCCACCAGCGAACAGAAGGGTAGAGAGAGTGACGCTGCCTTCACGCCCTCGCCTGTCGACCCCGTGGCCAAGTACTCTCAGGCTTTTCGCAACCCCCATGGGCCCCCAAGCGACACTGGCTCCCCGCAGCCCTCCCCGCGTCTGTCCCTCACACTGGCACACCAAAACAAGATCCGCTCCATGTACACGTCAGCTTCCCCAGCGAGTGACGGAGGCGGCAAGCGACCAGACAGCTCCAGCAGCACCAGCAGCATGACTGACTGGGAGAGCGGCCAGGCCACAGTGCGCCGCCAGCCGCTGGCTAAGCCCGTCATTGCTCCCAAAGCTCCCGTGCCCACACACAGCAGAGTCAGTGATGTCAGCGCCGGGTTCATGAGGCCCCAATACGTCACCATAAACAAGAGCAACTCACAGGCTTCCTCTGGGTTTGAGTCACAAAGTTCTGATTCTGACTTTGGACCGCGGCGGACGGGCACCGTGCGCAGTGTGTACACCACCGTGGGTAGCGCCGCCACCTTTGAGACTCAGCAAGGGTGCCACCATGGACACCCTAGACCGCCTGAGCGTCCGCACCGAGGTGGGCCGTCCCAGCCTAGGAGGGGCACGTGGCCGGCGTGACCGCAGCAATGAGCGAGAGCTGTCTGTAGAGGCAGCAGAAGGCCAACCGTCCACCTCCGCTGCCCCCGTGCCGGCCCCTACAGCCGAGCCCTCTGAGGCCCGCCCCCTAGTGCCCGTCAGGAAGATGCCTGAGGTGCAGCTGGATTCCTCCATTGGCAAGCTGCTGCGCCCAAGAACCAACCATGCTGCCACCATCCATGAGAACGACTCTCTGTACAACTACCGCTCCGGCGACGAGATGTCCATGAAGATGAGCCACATGGGCCACAAGAGCATCCAGGACCACATCATTGCCACACAGATGTCTCGCCTCAACAGGGAGATGCCCATCAGTGACGTGTACCACGAAAGGAACCTCGGCCTTGGTCTTGCCCCGCCACTCTCCAAGCTGCTTATGTCCGCCGCTCAGCCCATCGTGGCAGGGGATCACGCCGACGCCGAGAGCAAATCTGCCTCGGAGGACAGTTTTGGTAACTTTGACAAACTCTCCCTCGCTGACGACAACCAACTGGCGCTGCCACCAAAGCCTGATTTCAAGCCAAAGCCACCACCAATCCCGCCTAAGAGGTTTGGCCCTAAGCCGTGGGTGTCTGCCCACCCACAAGTCCCCAACATGGGCGTCAGTTTAGAGAGCTCTGCAGGGCTGCCTCAGTCCAACGTCGTCTCTGAACTCAGCCGGCGAGACGAGGGTGACGGCCGCTCCATGACAGACTCCCACTACTCTGGCTACTCTCCCTCCAGGAACAATGGCGCCAGCAAACCAGGGGATCTGAGCGGCCCTGTGCCCTCCTCCCAGGCCAGAAGCTACTATGACCTCAAGGCCAGCGCTGGTGTGGGCGGCGCCGAGCGGGAGCAGGACACCCTTGGCACTCTCCCTTCTGCAGGCATGGCAGGCATGTCCTCAAGGGGAGACGAGCCCCTGCACCACACCGTCGCGGAGCTCAACACCTACGCGGCCTTCAACCCAGCTTACGAGCACGACGAGCCCATGAGCGTTGGGTCGGTGGGTGCTCGCATCGGCTCCTCTGAGATCGCCGAGTACATGGAGCAACTTTTGGGCACCACGGAGCCCTCGGAGAACGACCAGTCTGACGAGGCGTCCGAAGTTAAGACCAAGACCTGTAAGCGGCCAGGCAAGCACCCCTCAGCGTGGAGCAAAGCCAAGACCCACAAGCAGTTCTCGCACCACACACAGCAGTCCTCATCCTGCTAGCGTTTACTGCCCCACGCCGGCAGTGTCGTCCCGGCGTCGTCCCTCTGTACATAGTGTCTAGGAGGATGGAGGAGGAAATGGGCGGGAGGAGGAGGAGAAATTGAAGAAAGAGAAGGAGCAGTAGCAGTAAAGAGGAGTAACAGAGTAAGGAAAAGGAGGAGAAGGAAAATAAAAAGGAGTGTTAGGAGGAAGAGCAGGACACTTTGGAGTATTAAAAGGAGGAGAAGAAGGAGCTGAAGGAGGAGTAGGAGGAAGAATAGGAGGAGGATGAGAAGGAGGATAAGGAGGAGAAGGAGAGCGCAATTTAGTGGGTGGGTCACTTAGCACCACCCTGTCCTGTCTTTGCCAAGTTTGAGTGCCAAGTGAGCGATGCCATATCAAGGGTTTGGGAGACAAGGACTCCTGGGGACATCCTTCGGTGCCAAAGCATTACCTACCTGTCCCTGCCACGCGTGTCTTCCCAAAGCAGTTCAAAGACAGTGATCGAACCCAGTGCAAAACAGAACCATTGCTTGAACCTAATGGAGAAGTTTGTTTTATCGTTTTCTTTCTTGATGTGAGGTGCGAGAGAAGAAGAAAAATGTGTAGTCTGAAGTCTCTCTCTCTCTCTCTCTCTCTCTCTCTCTCTCTCTCTCTCTCTCTCTCTGTAGCCAAATCTTACTGTAACTCTCATGGGAAATTTTGGTCATTCCTTCCAAATGCATTAAGATTCACACTCTAAAAAAAGTAATGCCTTAGATGAACAAAATGTGCCTTAAGTGTCAATCTTTGTTAAATCACATGTCAGGTAAATTAGTCACCTGGGAAATGTTACCTGTCATGGAGGTCATCGAGGAGGAGGAGGAGGAGGAAGAGGAGGAGGAGGAGGAGGAGGAGGAGGAGGAGGAGGAGGAGGAGGAGGAGGAGGAGGAGGAAGAGGAGGAGAAGGAGGAGGAGGAGGAGGAGGAGATGTGTGAAGTGTGAAAGGACTAATAGAGAACATGACTCAAGGTTGTGAGGGAAAAATTAAATACCCAGTGACAGATTAGACGTACGTGTGTGTGTGTGTGTGTGTGTGTGTGTGTGTGTGTGTGTGTGTGTGTGTGTGTGTGTGTGTGTGTGTGTGTGTGTGTGTGTGTGTGTGTGTGTGTGTGTGTGTGTGTGTGTGTGTGTGTGTGTGTGTGTGTGTGTGTGTGTCAGTGTCAATGTGTTTGTGTGTCTCGGAAGTTGGTCTAGTGCTGTGCCACGAAAAACACAGGTGGTGTGTTTTTTTCTGTATATTGTGATATATATTATATGATTACTGTAATATATCTTCGTGTATCATATATAGAATTTTTCAACCTCGACTTTTAATTCTCCTAACTACACAAACCAACTCATCGTGATTATTCTTAACAATATAAATTTTGAAACAATACCTTGAATTTAGAAAAAAAAATATAAGGAGAGAGAGAGAGAGAGAGAGAGAGAGAGAGAGAGAGAGAGAGAGAGAGAGAATATAGCAGTTAATTTTCTCTAATCTAAGTTGAAGAAATATTTATGAGACAAGTAAAAGAGCAAAAGTCTAGAAAAACTCACTTAAAACACTCCTGAACACTGCAAACCATAACACAAAACCCTGTTAAGAGTCGTGGAGTAACCCGCTCAAACAATCATGTGTGTGTCTGCATGTGTCTGTGTCTGGAACTCCCTGTCTGCTGCTTCATTTCCAACTTATGTCTTGACTTCATTTAAGAGGGAGGTATTAAGACATTATTTCTTTATTTTGGCTTCTCGGACATAACAGAAGACTGGTAACCTAGTGGACCTATTTTTCCCTTGGCCAGTTTTCCCTTCACATAAAAAAAAAAAAAATGGTATGTAGGTCTTTATATCTGAATCAGAAAGGAAAGGCCAAAAAAATAAGTGATTTTTGTCAAATTAAACACTCTTAAAAACATTAAATCTACATACACATACATGAAAAACCATATAACTTGACATCTTTCCATAACATTCAGCATAATGCATATATAGATTGTAGGGTGTACATACGTCAAGCATATATAGGCGGTATCAAATTAGAAAAGTCACTCCAATGCTTAGCCGGGAGAACGTTGCGCCAAGGTATAGAAAACCAGACTCGATGGGAAACTAATCAGATTTCTAACAATGGCTCACACTTGTCTAAAAAAATGTAATAACAAATAATAATAAAATAAATGAATTGATACATTAATATAAGATAATAAAGAAGATGAAATAGCTTCGTAATAGTAGTAGTAGTAGTAGTAGTAGTAGTAGTAGTAGTAGTAGTAGTAGTAGTAGTAGTAGTAGTAGTAGTAGTAGTAGTAGTAGTAATAGTAGTAGCACTAGCAGTAGAAGCAACAAAATAGGAATAATAACAGCAAGATGGAATAGACACACCTGTATTCATACTTAGAAACCCTACCACACACACACACACACACACACACACACACACCTATACGTACATCCATTCAATCAAGGTTACACTTCGAAAAGCAATTACATCTGCAGGACTTAAGCTTGGAGGAGGAGGAGGAGGAGGAGGAGGAGGAGGAGGAGGAGGAGGAGGAGGAGGAGGAGGAGGAGGAGGAGGAGGAGGAGGAGGAGGATTAGCGGAGGTACGACTTAGCTTCAGAAAGAGGGAGGGTAAGAGACAAAGGCAAAGGTGACAACACTGAAGATCGTAGCGAAGAAGAGAAACACAGAGGCGGCGAGATAATTAAATGAAAACTCACCTGTATTTTCTGCGTGTCTAATTATCATACCTCAGGAAGAAAGGAAGGACTAAAGAAAGACTCCTCGTATCTAGGAAGGAGAGGAGGAAGAGAAGGTGTTTGAGGTGAGGAAGGAAGAGGAAGGAGGAGAAACAAGGGGAAGGTGGAGGAGTGGGGGACGATTTGGAGAAAAAGGGGGGGGAGGAGCAGTATTCCATGTGTATAAAGAAAGAGAGGGAGAGAAAGAAAAGGAAGGATGGATGAAAAAAAAAAATATGATGATTCATGTCTTGGAAGAGGAGAAAAGATGAAAGGATTTGCGTCTTCAGAGGAAATAACAGTGTGAAATGCAGAAACGGAGGAAGAGGAAGAGTAAAAAGATGCAACAACAATAATCACAGCGAGAAAAAGAAGAAGAGGGAGAGAAAGAGAAGGAGGAAGAAGAGGCAACAACAACAACAACAGCAAGAAGAAGAAGAAGAAGAAGAAGAAGAAGAAGAAGAAGAAGAAGAAGAAGAAGAAGAAGAAGAAGAAGAAGAAGAAGAAGAAGAAAAGGAAGAGGACGAGAAAGAGGAGGAAGAGGCAACAACAACAACAATAGTAAGAAGAAGAAGAAGAAGAAGAAGAAGAAGAAGAAGAAGAAGAAGAAAACGATGAGGAGGAAGAGGTCAGCGTAAACAGCATAATCTCCGAGGCAGGCAAGGCGCTCCCAGGATAAACACACTCGTCAAATGGTCACTGCATGTTTACCGCTGCGTACTTACCAGAGCCGCCGTCGACCTCACGTGCCGCGACCTGCCCAGCTTCACTTCATTTTCTGTAAGGAGAAGCACATTATGAGAAAAAAAAAAGTGATATTCTGGGCTTTAGAATGTACGCGGTAGCTTCTGCAAACGTACCTTTCTCTGTCACTCTCTCCCTCTCTCTACTACTCCCTACCAGTCACTCCCCACTACTCCGTACCTCTCCCACTCTGCTGCTTAAATTCTTCATGTAATGCTTCGCTAATGAGGAATGAAAGACGACTGGAATATGTAAATGACGGCGTCCATTCTGCCTCGAATCTTCATTGATTGCGACACGGACAAAAAATTTTCCTCGGCATAATTTGTGAGAGGGAAAGTAAAAAAAATGCCATGTGGTTAAGACGAAACTCCAGTAAATGACAAATTAGTTCTCTTTTTATTATTTCTGAAGTGAATTTCTCAGCAGCTGTATCTTGTAGCGGCAGGTGAGGGGAAGGTGCGGCCTGCCTCGCCCGTGTCCGTGTTGCATGTTCCTTAATGTGACACGCACGTCGCTAGGGGAGGCAGGGCGCGAGGAGGCAGGCAGACAGGCAGGCAGGCAGGCAGAGAGACAGGCAGGACACTCGTTGACCTCACAACCTCGAGCTGAGTGACCAAATGAAATACTTCCCGTCTCCTCCTCACTCCCTTCGTGTACCTGAGAGTAAAAAAAAACGCACAGGAAGACTCTGGTCCGTATTCAGATACGCTTTGGTCTCTCCCACAACTATTTTCCAAGGCCACAGGGATGATCAGCGGGGTTTTCAAGAGTGTTTCTCCAGTTAATAATGTAGAACTCTTGCCACTCTGCCTCTAGAACCATAAAAACTTGCTTAAAATTGCTTTATTTTCTCATTACGACTATATTTCAAGGCCACAGAGATGATTAGCGGGGTTTTCAAGAGTGTTTCTCCAGTTAATAATGCAGAAATCTTGTCCATCTGCCTCTAGAACTGTAAAATCATCTTAAAAACTCTTTTAACTTTTTATTAAGCCTTTTGAAATAGTGGAGGTAAAGCATAGAAGTGTTTGAGGATACGAGCCGCCAGTCTATTTTTCAACTCTATCTTCACTTGCCCTTCCATGAACCACCTCGCGTAACTACTGACAAAAGACAAGTTATTCTTCTAAGCTTCTCATCAATTCCTTACTTGCAGAATAAAAGGGAAGGGAGACTTTTCGAGTTGCCATTATCTTTCCCCTCCATAATTACTCCTACACCCTCCAACACCCTCGTACGCCCTCCTGAAAGTGTCCTGAAGGGCCCTGCACGTAATCAAATTCATAGTGCCGAGGCAGCACGAGAATAACTTCTTAAGCAACACCGAACTGCTCACAAGTGATTAATTAATTTTGTTACCAAGTTTCCAGGCCATACAGGAGGAGGAGGAGGAGGAGGAGGAGGAGGAGGAGGAGGAGGAGGAGGAGGAGGAGGAGGAAGACGACGACAAGAATGAGAAAGATAAGGAGCGCAAGAACAACGATAAAAGTAGGAATAAGAAGAGGATGAGGAGGCGGACGACGGCGATAGAAAAAAAGAAGACAAAGAAGAAAACGAAAAATGAAAAAGAAAAAAAAAAAAAACAGAAACAGAAACAAAGCGAGAAGAACCAAAAGCAGAACAAGAACAAGATCGAGAACAAGACCAGACAACACACACACACACACACACACACACACACACACACACACACACACACACACAAAAGGCAAGGGGGAGAAGGAGGAGGAGGCAGCAGCGGGCCACTATATACCTCCCCGGCCACCCTTTGAGAGAACAAGTAATTAACCCCTATTAAGCCACGTAGGACGCCGTAGGATCACATGCATTTCTGGCCAGATAGCCTCGATCCTATTGTTCCACCTGGCTATAGTCAAGGTGAGAGGCGAGACGGGTGAGACCACGGCCCCCTGAAAGATGAGAATGAGGGGAAGAGAGAGACAAAGAGGGAGAGAGAGAGAGAGAGAGAGAGGGAGAGAGAGAGAGAGAGAGAGAGAGAGAGAGAGAGAGAGAGAGAGAGAGAGAGAGAGAGAGAGAGGAGAGAGAGAGAGAGAGAGAGAGAGAAATAGAGAGAGAGAGAGGGTTAGAGAGAGAGAGAGAGAGAGAGAGAGAGAGAGAGAGAGAGAGAGAGAGAGAGAGAGAGAGAGAGAGAGAGAGAGAGAGAGAGAGAGAGAGAGATAAGGCAGAAAGTACCGGTGAAATGGAGTAAGAAGCAATAAGAGACAGGTTAATGGACGGACAGTAGCGCAGATTTCCATAAAACAGAGACTCATTCACCTCGCACGGCCGCTAGAGATAGTTAATGACATGCCGTACTGCGACACGGCAAGACAGGCCATTAGACAGACGGACACGCGGACTGACACTTTAATTAACACCTGGGAAGATAAACACGCGGGGCAGCGGCGCCTGGAGGGAGAGCAAAGTTGTGGTGCTCCCTATTGTGACGCGGATCTGGCCACGATTGTTGGGCAGGGGGAGCATTGTGTACTGTGGAGAGAGAGAGAGAGAGAGAGAGAGAGAGAGAGAGAGAGAGAGAGAGAGAGAGAGAGAGAGAGAGAGAGAGAGAGAGAGAGAGAGAGAGAGAGAGAGAGAGAGAGAGAGAGAGAGAGAGAGAGAGAGAGAGAGAGAGAGAGAGAGAGAGAGATACACAGAAAAACGAACAGATGGACAGACGAATAGACAAATAGAAAGACAAATAGACAGATGGATAGACAGACACAAACAGACAGACAGGCAGGCAGGCACATACATAAATATAAACACAAATATTCAAACAGATAAACACCCATTAGTAAACAGGCAACCATAAAGACATACAGACAAACAGACATATAATAATACAAACAGATAAAGACAGGCAGCGAGTCAGGCAGAGAGACAGACAAGCAGACAGGCAGACAAACATACAGACAGAGAAGATGGACACACACATCTGAATACATTGACAAACTGCCTCACTGAAATAGAAATAGACAAGGACGGAAACATGAGGAAATACATGAACACACACACACACACACACACACACACACACACACACACACACACACACACACACACACTAGAAGGACAGCGACAAAACAAGTAAAACATAATGAAACAGGAATCAAACTAGGAAGAAAAAGAAGTAAAAGAAATTATACACGAACAAATCAACAAACAAGACCTTGGGAATTGAAACAGAAAGTAAAAATAAGAAAAAAAAAAAAAAAGGAAAATTTTTATAACCTCACACGACAAACTCACGCGCCATTTTAAGCCCAACAGAAACCCAAATAGGAGAAGGTCCAAAGATAGATAAAGTGAATAAGCTTGTTGAGTTTATGCATTTCCCATCCAAGGCTTTTGTGACATGGCGCAAATTAAAACGAGGAGAAAGAGATCAAGGCTTTTCTTTCTCTTTCCTTTTTTTTTTTGAATATACTAGAATCCTTGACACCGATTCAGTTTTGACGATGAGCAAGTGAAACTGAAACCAACTCGTGAACTGCCAGAGAGAGAGAGAGAGAGAGAGAGAGAGAGAGAGAGAGAGAGAGAGAGAGAGAGAGAGAGAGAGAGAGAGAGAGAGAGAGAGAGAGAGAGAGAGAATACATGCAGAATATAATAACAGATAGCGAAGGAAGATCAAATACAAATAAACTTAAAACAAAACTAAAAAAAAAAAAAAAAAGTCACTCAAACGCATCAAACTTGGGCAAAAAAAAGAACTATTAATAAAAAAAAAAAAAAGACTTTACAAGGACGAAATAGACAGTAAATAATAAGACACAACAAACTAAGATAGAAAAAAAAATAAAATACGAAACGAAACACTCATAAAAATAAAAATAAAAATCGTTCATCAGTCACAGAGGACATGAGAGCATATAAAAAGCCCCAGAGTCCATATTAGCATACACAAACAACACTATCATCGCCTTTAATGCAACACGAGCGTCTCTCACTGAGGCTTGTATTCTCCAACACTGCGCTACACCTCCACTAATACAGGAGGATTTATTTATATTTTCACGTGTATTTTTAAGGTGTTTTTACGTTTCTAGAGGCAGATTGACAAGATTTCTATATTATTAACTGGACAAACATTCTTTTAAAAGGCTCTACTTGAAGTAATAAGGTGTTTTTATGGTTCTAGAAGAGTGACACGATTTCTTTATTATTAACAGGAAAAAACACCCTTGAAATTATTAACAGAAATTATTAACAGAAATCATTAACAGAAAAAACACTCTTGAAATTATTAACTGGATAAACACTCTTTTAAAAGGCTCTACTTGAAGTAATAAGGTGTTTTTTATGGTTCTAGAAGAGTGACATGATTTCTTTATTATTAAGTGGAAAAACACTCTTGATAACCCAGCTAATCATCTCTGTGGCCTTTAGAAATAACAGAGGTGAGAGAGCAAAGCGTTTTTAAATACCAACCTCACAGTTTCAATACATTTATCCCTATTTTTTTTGGTTAACCCTTTCGACACTGCATGGAGCCTGGCGACTAAGTGGATGTTTCTTTAATTTTCCTTGTTGTCCTTGGCCAGTCTTTCCCTCTTACTTGAAAACAAATAAGTAAAAGCCAGACACAAGGAGGGCGCTGAATTGATGAGTTCCTAAGTCGCTTTACTTGAATGGACGAGAATTTACTGCCTTCTATCAGCCTGGTGTTTCTCTCAGCCAGAATTGGATAAAAGGGGTTTTTGTTTCACTTCGGCAGGAGAGGAATTGGGGAGATACAAAACTGATACCGCACTGGACAGCTCTGAAATCGGGCCGGGAGTGTTGGACTGCGGTGAAATCTTGCTGTTAAAGGTGTGGGCACTGTGAAACAAGCGCTGTGGGTAAAGAGGACACGAAATGCTACAAATTCTTGCTATTTTTGTTTCTTCAGTAATGGTACACATTTTTACTTTGAGATTTGTTTACGGTTGGACATTTTATTAACATTAGGAAGGGTCTATGGAGGCAGATTAATGGCCACAGTCTTCACTATTTTAATCCCACGCATGAGTTTCTGAAGCTGTATAAAATCAGCAAATAAAAATCAGAATGAATATGAAAACGCGTCATGGTATTCAAAAGTTTAAGCATGGCCGTGTGCTGTGGAGGAAGAAAAAAAATGCGAAATGCTGCATAATTGAGCTGTTAAATATGTAGAGGTTTTGAAGCTGTGCTGTGGGGGAAAAAGAACACAAAAATGCTGTGAAAATTGTCCTGGTAAGGAACACAAGGCCGAACTGTAACTAAAATGAATTTATTAGGTGCCTTTGACATAAATCTTAGTGTTGTGGAAGACGAAATGACTACGATATGCTGAGAAATCCTAACCCCTTCAGCACCGTGACGCGTTTCCATATTCATTCTGCTTACTATTTGGTGATTCTATACAGCTTTACAAACTTATGCGAAGATTAAAATAGTGAAGAATGTGGCCAATAATCTCCTAACCTCCATAGACTCTTCCTAATGTCAATAAAAAGGTCTAATCGTATCCTAATTTCACAGTAAAAATGGGCCACAGTACTGAAGAGCTTGAAATGAACGAAGAAACGAAAGAACAATGAGACAAGTTGGTAAAACAATATACAAATTAAATCAACGTGCTGTCATTTAGACAAGGCCGCCCAATCAATCAGGTCAAGACACAGCACAGGGGTTAATGAACTGTGACTCGCCTCTGGTCTCGCTGCAAGATTAATGACGCAACAATCAACACACGATGCTGACAACACACCCTCCTTAACACTACGCTATCTATAATTACAACAACAACAACAATAACAACAACAACAACAACAATAATTACTACTACTACTACTACTACTACTACTACTACTACTACTACTACTACTACTGGTACAACTACTAAGAATAATAATAATAAGTTAACAAAAAATGAGAGAGAGAGAGAGAGAGAGAGAGAGAGAGAGAGAGAGAGAGAGAGAGAGAGAGAGAGAGAGAGAGAGAGAGAGAGAGAGAGAGAGAGAGAGAGAGAGAGAGAGAGAGAGAGAGAGAGAGAGAGAAACTAGGTCAATCTCACCTTACCTACACAACTATAAATAAAAAAGAAACAGCAAAACAAAACAAAAAAAAAGCAGTAAGACAAAAAAGTAAACAAACAAGAAATTATGAAAACACGATAAATAAATAAAGAAAAAAAAAAAAAAAGAAGTAAAAACATATGAATCTAATCCTATTCTAAACACACACACACACACACACACACACACACACACACACACACACACACACACACACACACACACACACACACACACACACCACATCAGAATCTAAAACACTAAAACTACTTTCCGTAATCAGAAACGTATTCGTCCAGCTTCGGCTCCAGCTCTGATTTCGGCACCCTACTCTCTCTCTCTCTCTCTCTCTCTCTCTCTCTCTCCCAGATCCTCCTAGAAGCTGGAGGCAAGGGAGTTCAATTCTCTTAAGCCGATTATCACCTCCACGGGCCGAGTTGCGACATTGGTTCCCCGGCCAGTCGACACGCTTATTCTCGGGCCGAAACAAATGGCCAGAAACAAATTCGGTTTAATGTTCCTCTAGAAATGGAAAGGCCGCATCTGAATGGCCATTACCTGATGAACCCTTGAGTTACTGGTGGTGGTGGTGGTGGTGGTGGTGGTGGTGGTGGTGGTAGTGGTGGTGGTGAGGAGTACTGGGAAGAAGAACTAGAATAGGAAGAAATTAGATGATGATGAAAAGGATGGTGAAGATGAACGAGAAAGAAAAAAAAAGATGATGATGATGATGATGATGATGATGATGATGATGATGATGATGATGATGAAGAGGATGAGGAATACCCGGAAGAAAACAAAACGAAAAAAAAAAAAGCTTAAAACTGTTAAAAAGAAGAAGTTCATCTCGATTTACAAGCACCACACACACACACACACACACACACACACACACACACACACACACACACACACACACACACACACACACACACAGTAAACCTCAACTCAATTTCCACCAACAACTTGCAAGAGAATTATTGTAAAGCCAGAAAGCAACGAGGTACTACTCTCTCTCTCTCTCTCTCTCTCTCTCTCTCTCTCTCTCTCTCTCTCTCTCTCTCTCTCTCTCTCTCTCTCTCTCTCTCTCTCAGTTCAAAAACAGAAAGCAATATCACTATGAACATAAAGGAGAAATATCCTCGACAAATACACACACACACACACACACACGCAAAGATGGAGTACTGCCAGATGCAACTCACACACTTTGGAATGAATGAAAAGAAGAGAGAGAGAGAGAGAGAGAGAGAGAGAGAGAGAGAGAGAGAGAGAGAGAGAGAGAGAGAGAGAGAGAGAGAGAGAGAGAGAGAGAGAGAGAGAGAGAGAGACTTTTCAGCAATCCTACATCACTCTGAGTAATTTAATTGATGGATATTGAAACTAAAGATAATTAAACAAATCTGATGTACAGTGATGACTGGTCGTGCTATGAAGGCAAAGTGGCGCAGGCTGGTGGAGACTGACTGATGGACCGAGCTGGTAATGAAGGAAAGCAAACTAGTATGTTACTAATATTGTCTGTACGCAGGAGTCCCAAGGGTATAGGCAAGTTACGGAAACACACCAGGTACTATTGTAGATCTTCATTGTCTTACTAATTACAGGGCGAAGGGAGAAGCGTGGTAGAATCCCGTGCGTTGCCTGGCGACTGACGCTGTCCCTCTACACTTCTCTCTCTCTCTAGACGGGAAAGCGTGAGTTGCTAGCTAAGAATAAAGTGGTTTCATACATGTGTACTTATTGCATATCCCACAATTCCACTTTTGAATGGCTCATCTCTCATCTTCACTGCCTCCACCGTGACGAGATCGCGCCGTCACAGGTTAGTAGGACAAGCTACCACCATCACAGTAGGAAGGAAAGATAACTAGATAGCACCGTCAAAATAGCGAAGAAGTCTTGTTATCGTTACTATGACTATATCGCCTCGTCACGTCGGTTACGTCTATTGAATGAAGTCTTATGATTGTTTGGATCACGTTAAACAAACCACATATCACCGTCATATCTACACCAGCTCATCACCTCCTAACTTACCCTAACCTAACCCAACCCAACCGGGCAGACGTGCACGCGCAGGATCAAATCCAACTACCTATCGCCTTGATACTTTGCCATTTGTCGAGTGGTTTAAAGTTACCTCCATGTCACCATGACACCCAGGTTCAAGGGGGTTACAACAAAGATGCGCTTGGGTGGTGACATGGGGCCTAATATGGGTACCACTATAAACAAAATTACCTCCGCAACTAATGGGTGGAAGATGAACAGCACTTCCAATACTCTTCAAGTTACCTACAAGCGCTATAGGCCACGACATAAAAAAGAAAAAACTAACCTAACCTAACTCAATTTAACCTAATCCAACCCAACCTAACCCAACCCATCCCAATCCAACCCAAACCCAACCTAACCTAACCAACCCAACCCAACCTAACTAATTACTTACAATACATTACCTGTACACATGAAGCACATTACACCACCTTGTCACTTACGTACGTCATGTTACCTGCGTCACATCATAGGCATCGCGTCACTACATTGCATCACCACTAAGAGGAGCAGTGCGTGACGTGCGTGACGTGAAAGGGCAAAGGAGCAACACAAACAAACCAGACACATTCACTTCCATTTGTGCATTAAATTTCCCAGTTTGTAGCGTGAAAAATGTGCTGACGTTATTGCGCATTGCATAACTACAGGTGGGTGGCTGAGTAGTAGTAGTCAGTAGTAGTAGTAGTAGTAGTAGTAGTAGTAGTTAAGAGGGTGGTTTCAAGACATTTGTTCCAGACTTTTGGTTAACTTTACTTATCTTTAAGGGAACTGGCAATCAAGTGGGCCTATTTTAATTTTTTTTGTTGCCCTTGGCCAGCTTCCCCTCTTGTATAAATAAAAGTAGTAGTAGTAGTAGTAGTAGTAGTAGTAGTAGTAGTAGTAGTAGTAGTAGTAGTAGTAGTAGTAGTAGTAGTAGTAGTAGTAGTAGTAGTAGTAGTAGTAGTACAAAATAATGAGGAAGAGGAAGAGGAAGAAGAAGAAGAAGAAGAAGAAGAAGAAGAAGAAGAAGAAGAAGAAGAAGAAAAAGAAGAAGAAAAGAAATAGTAGCAGTAGCAGTATCAGTAGCAATAGTAGTAGTAGTAGTAGTAGAAGTAGACGTAGAAGTAGCAGCAGCAGTAGTAAACAAGAAGCTCCAAGAAGCCTCCACGCACACCTACAAGAAGGAGTCTCTGTTTACACGTCCAACATACGTCATCTATTTTCACCTCTCACCGCCGTCCATTAATCTACCTAATCTTCTTTATAAAGCTCCCTTAAGATTTGCCACTAACAACCTTATTACCAAGCCTATCCCATCCATCTACCACTCCACTTCACAGCTAATTATAATCTGACTTGCAGCATTAGTAGTAGTAGTAGTAGTAGTAGTAGTAGTAGTAGTAGTAGTAGTAGTAGTAGTAGTAGTAGTAGTAGTAGTAGTAGTAGGATCAGCCTCTATAAATTAACTCCTATTGTAAGACGCGCTTCTACTAATCTCATATGACACACACTCAGCCCAGCACACACTCGCCACCTTGCCACTGTATCTGTTTACCTGAGCACCGTACTAATTAATCCTACGGTCGGTAATCACACCTGTATCTATTTACGGAAATTAATCAATCCGTCATTAACTTTCTCCACACCTGCACGTGCAAATTATGGACCGGAAGCGCTAATCTAACACCAATTAATTACACTATTGTGGTGGCAACAACAACAAAAACAACAACAACAACAATAACAATAATAAAAAACAATAGTATGAACGGTAGAAATTTTATTTGCAGTAGTAGTAGTAGTAGTAGTAGTAGTAGTAGTAGTAGTAGTAGTAGTAGTATCATTATTTCTATTATTATTATTATTATTATTATTATTATTATTATTATTATTATTATTAGTAGTAGTAGTAGTAGTAGTAGTAGTAGTAGTAGTAGTAGTAGTAGTAGTAGTAGTAGCAGTAGCAGTAACAGTAGCAGCAGCAGTAACAGTAACAGTAACAGTAGCAGTAGCAGTAGTAGTAGTAGTAGTAAAACCACACACCACACACCACTTCTACAAATGAGTCACTTTTATCACACATTTCTTGGTATTTTTGCGTGTTTGAGTCAGCACGTAGCAAGTTCCACACCACCACTCACATGTGTCCTCCAGCTCCAGGCCAGTGCAGCGCCAAATGTCACGAGTGGCGAGTAAGTGAACTAATTGTATCGTCATGAGAAAGAAGGCCATGACAGGTTCTAATGAGCGCTATTGGTTTTTAGGGGACGAGAGAGAGAGAGAGAGAGAGAGAGAGAGAGAGAGAGAGAGAGAGAGAGAGAGAGAGAGAGAGAGAGAGAGAGAGAGAGAGAGAGAGAGAGAGAGAGAGAGAGAGAGAGAGAGAGAGAGAGATTGTTGCAGAAAAAATAACGTTAGGTCACCACTTCCTTCACTATCGTCATTGCTAGAACGAAAGAGAGAGAGAGAGAGAGAGAGAGAGAGAGAGAGAGAGAGAGAGAGAGAGAGACCTTTGATGGGATTAATACTAGTTGATCAATCAAGTTTCAGGGCAAAGGAAAAAAATTAACACCAAAACAGCATATGGTTTTAAATCAATCAACACAAACATACACACACACACACACACACACACACACACACACACACACACACACACACACACACACACACACACTTCAAACACTCAAATGTAGCGTTCACTTTCACTAATAATGAAGCAATAACAACTTATGAAGAGCCTCGTCTCTCTCTCTCTCTCTCTCTCTCTCTCTCTCTCTCTCTCTCTCTCTCTGCCACTGATGCCGGCTTAGCTATGTCAGGTCTGGTTAATAACTTAAAAATAAGACAAAAAAAGCACATAATGTTAGATAAGATGTTGAAGACTGCTGCAAAATGTGCTCTGAATTTGGTTATGAGAAGAAGAAGAAGAAGAAGAAGAAGAAGAAGAAGAAGAAGAAGAAGAAGAAGAAGAAGAAGAAGAAGAAAACAACGGAAAAGTTATATACGTTAAGAAATAA
>NC_059287.1:16980133-16985133 GCF_017591435.1 Portunus trituberculatus | reverse complement strand
ACTTAAAAACTTCGTGTAAGTTAAGATAAAGCCTTTAGAATAGTGAAGGTGAAGCGCAGCAGAGTTTGAGAATACGAGCAAATGATGTGAAGGAGTGCGAAGTGAGCAGGTGAGTGGAAGGTTAGGCCAGGTAGTGTGTGGTAATGACGGGTAAAGTTGGTGATTAAGATATGATCGTAGACCTTCCCATCCGCCCCTTTGATTCACTGCTTGCTACTGTCTTGCGCCGCTTGTGGTGGATTGTCACGAGAGGCTGTCACGACGCCGCGGGAATAAAAAGCAGGGATATTCTTGTTATATTTCCTTCACCTTATGAGCTTAGGTTCAGTAAGGTTAGATTAGGTTAGGTTAGATTGAGTTAGGTTAGGTTAGTTTAGGTTGAGTTTCACGGGAGTTTCTGGGCTAAAGGGGATAGTTTTTGGGGTACCTCCTATCTCAAAGCCCACCCGCTAGGAAACCCTTGCCCCGAGTGAGGAAGCCCAACCTACGCTCGGACCGTGGACAGGATTCGAACCCGTGCGCTTGGAGACATCCCCTTCATTTGTTTTGGTTACCTCTCTCTCAACCCCTTCAGCACTGAGATTGTTTTTACCATGAGTTTTGGGTACGATTAGACTATTTTATAGACATTAGGAAGGCTCTATGGAGGTCAGAAGATTAATGGCCACAGTCTTTACTATTTTAATCCCCCAAATAAGTTTCTGAACTGTATAAAATCGCCAAATAGTAAGTAGAATGAAGGGTTTTAAGTTTTCACTATTCTTCAAAGTCCGCTTTCAATCATTTCTACGTCACAACTTTCTTCAATTAAAAGGTTCTTGCTTGACGTTACCCAGATTGATTTTCAAGTGTGTTTTTGTGTTTCTAGTGAGAGATGAACAAGATTTCTACATGTGAAAGGAGAAACACTTAAAAACCCCGCTAGTCATCGCTGTGGCCTTGGAGGAACAGTCGTGGTGAGAGAACAAAGCGTTTCTGAATATAAGATACTCGTATTCAAAATCTTTAAAGATGTTTCTGTGGTTTTAGTGACAAATGAACAAGATTCATGCATTACTAACAGGGGAAGCACTCTTGAAAACACGGCAAATCATCTCTGTGGCCTTTGAAAACAGTCGTGGTGAGAGAGCATAATAGCAGCAGCAGCAGCAGCAGCAGCAGCAGCAGCAGCAGCAGCAGTAGTAGTAGTAGTAGTAGTAGTAGTAGTAGTAGTAGTAGTAGTAGTAGTAGTAGTAGTAGTAGTAGTAGTAGTAGTAGTAGCAATGGTACTCCTCCTCCTCCTATTCCTCCTCCTCCTCCTACTACTACTACTACTACTACTACTACTACTACTACTACTACTACTACTACTACTACTACTACTACTGCTACTGCTACTGTTGCTGCTGCTACTGCTCAGTGTTTTTCTCTCAGTATGTGAGTGAGTGAGTGAGTGAGTGAGTGAGTGAGTGAGTGAGTGAGTGACGGCGGTGGCGGTTGAGCCGTCAATCTGGTTTCAACACATTTTGGCAAAACTGTTCCGAGGAAAACATTTCAAATCATATCAAATCGAAGAAAGCAAAACAAGAAGACAAATTGACTGGAGCAATGGGCCAGCAGTGCAGCACTCTCAAAGTGTGTGCCCACCTGGAGGTGGTGGGCCAGTGCGGGGGCGCCGACCGCCTCACCCTTTGTCTGCCCCGCAGCAAAGGCAAGGGAGGCCGGCGCCAGCTGGGGAACTTCAGCTTCCCCAGCGCGGGGGACGGGGCAGGCCAGCACAGGTCTGCCCACATCTTGGTGGCCGTTGGGAAGGTCGCCAAGAAGGACGGCGCCACGCCCGTCAGGGTGGACATCCTGGCGGGAGAGACTCTCGTGGCCCGCCGTGAGATCCCGCTGGCCGACCTGCTGGCGGGTCTCAAAGCAAACAAGATCGGGCGCCGCTCTGCGCTCTTCTTCAGCCTCAAGGCTGGGGATGCAGCAGGCGGCGCTGGCGGGGCACAAGACCAAGCCCCTGTCGCAGTGTTCTACAGCAGAATGCTCCTGGACGAGCCAAAGACAACCAAGGAGGACAAGGAGGAACCAGCAAGCACTGAGCAACACGCCAGCCTGCCCCCCCAGGCTGGTGAAATCCAGCTCATCCTGCCTCCATACGCTGTGTACACCACCGCTGGAGCCAGCCTGACCACTGAGGTCACGTACTGTGGCCTCACCCCCAAGGTCACCCTGATGGACCTTGGGGATGGCCGGCGGGCCGCTCCCAGGCCCAGCCCCGGCATGAAAGCGAGCACATTTCTCAGGCTGACGAGACCGTGGCCAGCCTGACACAAGAGGTCGTTCACCGTGACCTCGGGGAAGGCCAGAGGTGGGCCGCTCCCCAAGGCCAGTCTTCTCAACTTACTCCTCAGACTGGCGAGACCCCCGAGGTCGTACACCGTGACCTCGGGGATGGCGAGAGGTGGGCCGCTCCCCAGGCCCAGCTCCGCCACAGGAGGGAAGAGCCCCGCGGGAGGTCCTCTGATGTCTTGCAGCCTTCCATTCCGTCCCCATCCAAGCAGGGGAAGGACATCCCGCGGGGTGGCAGGGGCCTAGTGAACAGCCTGCTGCGGTGTGCGCAGGCCATGGCCTTCATCTTTGTTATGCACCACGTGACCCTGGAGTGGTTCTGAGTCTACTGCCACGGAGCACCACCACGACACACCACACCGACCACCACTCATGGAGGGTCACCACACGCTACACCACACCACCACACCGTCACCGCCACACAGGCCGCCACCCATCACACCTTCAGGTGGTGGCTGGTGACGCACTCGTAGTCTCTAGGGCTGGATAGGTTAGGTTAGGATAGGCTAGGATAGGTTAGGTTAGGTTAGGCTAGGATAGGTTAGGTTAGGTTAGGTTAGGTTAGGTTAGGTTAGGATAGGATAGGTTAGGATAGGATAGGTTAGGATAGGTTAGGTTAGGTTAGGTTAGGTTAGGTTAGGTTAGGTCTCTCACTCTCTATTTAACAAGTCTCACTACAACTAGTACAATATTCTCAAGCGCTTTCCTTTCATGACAAACATTTTCAAGAGTCTTTCTCCAATCAGTAATGTACAAATCTTGTTAATTTGTCACTACAATCACACAAACAACCGTCTTGTGCGGCGCACCACTGCTGCGGGACACCGCCAACAACACTTCATTCATACTGATCACATCCTAAACCTACATTTTACTAAACCATTTGATAAGGTGCCGCAGCGCAGACTCACGAGAAAGGTTAGGGCCAAGGGGTGGAGGGAAAACTATCAGGCTGGATCAAGTCTTGTTCAGGCGATAGGCGGTACAAACTTATAGTAAACGGCTCTAATTCCGAGTGGGCCCAAGTAATTGAGTTATTTTATATCTAGATTTTTATTCCGTTTTCTTAATTTCTCATGGTCATTAAGTCATATCATGCAATGCTGGAGTTTTAAAGCGAGTTTTATCCTTCCATCTCGGAGGCAATGAAGCTCCCTCCGTGATCTTCAATATCATAAATAAAATAATGGCCAATATTATTGCTTCTCGTTATTTTTAACGCAACGCCCAACTCTCAAAATAGCCCACTTAAAACTGATATGCTTCAATATGTGTATGTATGTATGAATGTATGAATATGTGTGTGTGTGTGTGTGTGTGTGTGTGTGTGTGTGTGTGTGTGTGTGTGTGTGTGTGTGTGTGTGTGTGTGTGTGTGTGTGTGTGTGTGTGTGTGTGTGTGTGTGTGTGTGTGTGTGTGTGTTGCATGTACGTACTGTACATCATACATTATATACTGAGAGAGAGAGAGAGAGAGAGAGAGAGAGAGAGAGAGAGAGAGAGAGAGAGAGAGAGAGAGAGAGAGAGAGAGAGAGAGAGAGAGAGAGAGAGAGAGAGAGAGAGAGAGAGAGAGAGAGAGAAATAACTGAATGAATAAATGACTTACCCCTCCCCCCCAACACACACACACACACACACCACAGGTACAAAATGCATTTCTCAGCACCCTGGTCCACTTTCAATTATTCACAGCAGCAGCGGCAGGTATTTCCAGCGTCGCATTCCTCGTCACAGCTTACGAGGAGAGGCGACGAGCAGAGTGGCGGCGGTGTGGCAGGTGTGCGGCGTACCTGGCTGAGGCGTTGGGTAGGCACAGGTACGCAAGTTACACACTGTTGTTTCCCAATGTCGCGTTTCGTATTTTGTGATTCGTAATGTTAATATTTGTTCCTCCAAGTGCCTTTTCCATTTTTTCTGCTTTTCTTTTTTTCATTTTTTTTCTGTAGTTTTAGTTTTCTTTTTTATTTTCATTCCTTTGGGTTTTCTTTTTCTTTATTTGCTTCTTTTATTTTCAGGGTTATGTTTTTTTTCGTTTTCTATTCCGAGGTGTCTCTTTTTTTTATTTCTATTTCCTACGTATCTTTCTCTCCCTTCTCTTTTCTTATTTTCAACGTACTTTTATTTTCTTTCCCTGGTGTCTCGCTTTCCTTTCCTTTTTATCTTTTCATGTTTTTGCCGTCTTTTTGTTTCCCTTCTGCAGAAATCTCACAGAAACTCATATTTTTGGTTTAATGAATTTGTATTTAATTTCGTAAAGAATTCAATAAAATATCCAAAATCGAAAACATAAACACTGTGGAACCGGCATCTAATTAGTTCAGGCGCTTACCAACATGTCGAGTAATTTGGTTTGGAAGCTTACAAAAAAAAAAAAAAGACTGTGAAACTGAACTTAAGACGTGACAAAACCTGGCTTTACACTTCACGCAACAACCAATACAGTAGCAATGATGAATAAAACAACTTTCTTCACTTGTATCTTATTTCCGTCTTGTCTTCATTCATATCTCACTGAATGACACTTTTCTCAAACGTAAACTCCTGCAGAGAAATATTACTCCATGAAGCTTCACTCTCCTCGCATGCTGGGTGAAAAAACAAAGGATTATAAAAAAACAAATTAAACTTTGTCAAAGCTGAAGGACTAAGGCACCTCAATTGACATTCCTTCGAGCACAGA
>NC_059287.1:16952633-16975133 GCF_017591435.1 Portunus trituberculatus | reverse complement strand
TCACACCCTGTCGAGCGAAGGAGAGAGGGAGAGAGAGAGAGAGACCGACTCACACGGCTCTCTCTCTCTCTCTCTGTCTGTGTGTGTGTGTGTGTGTGTGTGTGTGTGTGTGTGTGTGTGTGTGTGTGTGTGTGTGTGTGTGTGTGTGTGTGTGTGTGTGTGTGTGTGTGTGTGTGTGTGTGTGTGTGTGTGTGCGCGCGTCACCTTTAAAATATCTACAATAACTCCTAAATGAAGTGTATAAATATTTTTCTGCCATTCGCCTCGCTGCGTACAACTCTCTTTGCAAATTATCATTACGTGCACTGGGGAAAAAAATGTGTAGGTCTTTTATTATTCGAGTAAAATCCTTGCGCTGACTGAAACGTTTGGTACTTTAAAAGATATTAGTTAAAAAGTTAATAAAGAATAAGGGAGTAAAAATGCTGATAAGATTAAGCGTAAACCTGAAGCGAAGGGAGACTTTCCATCAAACTGAGTGTACACAGATGAACCTCACATTTGTGGAAACGGGAGGGAAAACTAAATACATAGAAAACATTTTAAAGGGAGGAAAAAAAAAATTGCCTTGAAGAGGAGAGAAAAAAAAAAAATACGGCGCGAAAAATAATAATTGTGAAATCTGCAACTTGGAAATTTGGTCTAAAAAAAAAAAAAAGTTTATTGGGTAGAATGAAAAATAAGAAAAGTAGGGAAAGAGAATGTAAAAATAAAATAAAAAGAGAAGAAAAGAAAAGTAACAAAAAAAGAATGTGTAATATTTTGACAGAATATCACAGGTTGACTTAAAAAAATATATAAATAAAAGAAAATAAAGGTGAATATACGAAAAAAATACAGAAAGAGTATAGAGCAAAAAATACAGGAAAGAAAATACAGGAAAATAAAGAAAAATACAGGAAAATAATAAAAATACAGGAAAATATAGAAAAATACTGAAAAATAAAGGAAACAGTAAAATTAATTGAAAAATACAGGAACAAAATACAGAAAATACAAGAAAATAAAGATAAATGCTGGAAAATACAGGGATAATTAAGAAAATACAAAGAAAAATACAAGAAAATATAGAAAAATGCAATAAAAAGGAAAATATAGGAAAACAGGAAATACAGAAAAACGCAGGAAAAACAGGAAAATACAGTAAAACAAAAAATAAAGGAGGAAAAAAGGAAAAAACAACATAGAAAACAAAGAAAACTAAAAAAATAGAAAATACAACAAAAAAATATAGAGGAGGAAAAAAGGAAAAAAATAACGAAGACAATAAGAAAAATAGAAAAAATAGAAAAAAATACAAGAAAACAAAAAAAATATAAAGGAGAAAAAGAGGAAAAATTGAAGTCAGAAAAAAATAAAAGAAAATACAAGAAAACAGAAAATATAAGGGAGGAAAAAAGGAAAAAATGGAAAAGAAAGAAAATATAGAAAATTTGAAGAAAATACAGAAAACCAAATCAAAAAATAGAAAATACAGGAAAACAGAAAATATAAAGCAGGAAAAAAAGGAAAAAAAAATAGAAGACAAAGCAAAATAGATAAAAATAGAGGAAAATACAAGAAAACAAAAAAAAATATAAAGGAGAAAAAGGGGAAAAATAGAAGTCAGGAAAAACAATAGAAGAAAATACAGGAAAACAAAAATAAGGGAGGAAAAAAGGAAAAAATGGAAAAGAAAGAAAAATATAAAAAATTGAAGAAAATACAGGAAAACAGAAAATATAAAGGAGAAAAAGAGAAAAATAGAAGACAGAAAAATAGGAAAAAAATAGAAAAATACAGGAAAACAAAAAAAATATAAAGGAGAAAAAAAGAGAAAAATACAAAAATTGAAGAAAAATACAAAAAAATAGAAGAAAAATACAGGAAAACAAAAAAATATAAAGGAGAAAAAAGGGGAAAAAATAACAAAATTACAAAGTCAAGTCAGTAAAGTCAAGTTTCGTATTACACTTGTTAATTACGTGACTATTTTTTTTTATTTATTTCATGATTTTTTTTATTTCTATTCTTTTTTAGACAATGATAAAATTCTTTCTTTTTTTCTTTTTTCTTCTTTTTTAATGCGTAATGTACTATTATACGTGTCTTTTGTATTTATTTATTTATTGTTTCCTTTTCCTTATTTCTATTCATTTTTCGAACGTGATGAATATTCCACGTGTCTTTCTTTTTTCTTATTTTCTCTTTTTTTTTATTGTACTATTGTGTTTTTTTTTATTTATTTTTCATTATTTTTTATTTCTATTCAATTTTTTGGCATAATAATATTTCTACGTGTCTCTTTTTTTTTCCTTTCATTTTTCTTATTTTCTTCTTTTTTCCTATTTTTATGCGTAATGTACTATTGTGTGTCTTTTATATATTTTTTTTTTTTTTTTTTCTATTAATTTTTTTAGGCATAATAATATTTCTACGTGTCTTTCTTTTTTCTTTCTTTTTTCTTATTTTTTTTTTTATGTGTAATGTACTAAAAAAAACAAGGTGCGTGAGATTACATTACCTTCATTAACTCACACGCGCGTGCACACTCACACACATAAAATTCTCTCTCTCTCTCTCTCTCTCTCTCTCTCTCTCTCTCTCTCTCTCTCTCTCTCTCTCTCTCTCTCTAAGTAATTAGATATCTACATTTATCTACCCATATTGAAGAGTCTATCTACCTAAAGCAATCTCTCTCTCTCTCTCTCTCTCTCTCTCTCTCTCTCTCTCTCTCTCTCTCTCTCTCTCTCTCTCTCAGCGGGGTACGAAGTGAATGATCCTTGGGAAGAGAGATAGAGAGAGAAAGAGAGAGAGAGAGAGAGAGAGAGAGAGAGAGAGAGAGAGAGAGAGAGAGAGAGAGAGAGAGAGAGAGAGAGAGAGAGAGAGAGAGAGAGAGAGAGAGAGCGAACGAACCCATATTGAATCTCCTAACTTCTACCTCTGATACGTTCCGCTGAGAGAGAGAGAGAGAGAGAGAGAGAGAGAGAGAGAGAGAGAGAGAGAGAGAGAGAGAGAGAGAGAGAGAGAGAGAGAGAGAGAGAGAGAGAGAGAGAGAGAGAGAGAGAGAGAGAGAGAGAGAGAGAGAGAGAGAGAGAGAGAGAGAGAGAGAGAGAGAGAGAGAGAGAGAGAGAGAGAGAGAAAATGAGGAGCCTGGGAGAACCTGCACCTGAAGATGTTATGAAAGGTAAGAAAATCTGCAGCGTTGGCGAATTCTCTACTGGGGAAGGAAATTCACACCTGGAGGGTCATGGCGAGGTGGTGGTGGTGGTGGTGGTGGTGGTGGTGGTGGTGATCAGTTCAGAAAATGGAGTAGATTAAGGAGTAGAGATAGAATAGAAAATGAGAGGATAGTAGAGGAAGGGAGGGAGGGAGAGAGGAGAGAGAGAGAGAGAGAGAGAGAGAGAGAGAGAGAGAGAGAGAGAGAGAGAGAGAGAGAGAGAGAGAGAGAGAGAGAGAGACGTACCCGATCACCATACTTATAATCTCTTTGTCTCTATCTTCCCCCCACATCTCGCTTCCCTCTCCCTCTCTCTCTCTCTCTCTCTCTCTCTCTCACACACACACACACACACACACACACACACACACACACACACACACACACACACACACACACACACACACACACACACACACACACACACACACACACACAGGCAGTCAAGAGCAGTCAGGTAAATACTCGATTAGCGATGAGCAGGCTGGCTGACATGCGCACCTGTAAACCGGTTATGACTCAGACAGGTAACACAGGTAGGGGCCTTGTTACATTTGAGGGGTGCACGTTTCTTCCACTCCCTTTTTTTTTCCCTCCCTCTCCCTCCCTCTCTCTCTCTTTGTCTCTCTCTCCTTCAGTGTTGGTGCATAAGGAACTCGCGTGATAGTATTGAGGAATGCTGGTATTTTATTTCGCCCTTTTATTTTTCTACATGTTAACGTAATGGTAGACAAAGAGACAGCATGTTATAGTTTCAGTTTAATTTTTCCCTATCCCTTGTTGAGAGGTGCATAAGAAACTTGCGTGCTTTGTTCAAGGATTTCTTCAACTTCTCTCCTTCCATATGTTAAACTAATAGAACGAGCGTGTTTACGTTCGTTTTTTTTTTACTCTTTTTTTTCTTAGTATTCCATGAAGGCAAAGGTGAGGAATGCTTCTCGTGTGAGGAATGTTGCTTTTTGCTCACCCTCTCCCTATTTCCACCGTGTTCATGTATGTTCAACTAGGACTAAGACAGTGCTATACTTCATACTTGCTTATTCAGTTATTTCATTTGCTTATTCCTTTTAGCATGGCAAGACTAATATGGAACTACAATTTTATCACGCTCTTCCCATTTCGCTAATCTAAAATAAAGAAGATTGCGTATTCATGTTATCTTTTTCAATCTTTTTATCAGCAATACATGAAAGGCTAAGGGAAGGGCGTCTGTCTGCTGCAAGGTGTCAGGGCGGGGCCACGGCGTGCTCTCCTGAGGGTGGTGGTGCCCTACGGCGGGTGGAAAAAGCATCGGGCCACACCACGCCACGCTGGGAGGGCGGGACAGGTGTGAGGCGCTAATCCCGGTGGTCTGACAGGTGAACAGGTGAGTGGCGACAGGAGGCTTAAGCAGGTGAGCACGGCATGGGAATCTCTCACCGGTTTGGCTTGGCTTGGTGAGTTGAGATGAGGTTAGAATAGGTTTGGAATGGGATAGGTTCAGTTAGGTTAGGTTAAGTTAGGTTAGGCAAACTTATGTAACATTCTCTTAGTTTAAGTTACGTTGTGTTAGATAAAGTTTGGATGTTACGTTTTCATCGCGTCTAAACATAAGAGGTATCACTTTACTATAGATCAGGTGAATTACTATAGTCACGTGAAGTTGAAGAGTGTCTCGTTAGGAAACATCTTAGTCTAATTTGGGTTACGTTTTTATCAAGTAAGCCTCAACAGAAGAGATATCACGTCACTATATATCAGGTGAGGTCAGTCACGTTAAGTTGAAGAATATATCATTAGCTTTAAACACGTTGGTCTAAGTTAGGTTACGTTCTCATTAAGTAAGCCTCAACAGAAGAGATATCACGTCACGTAATCTCAGGTAAAGTTAGTCACGTTAAAGAATACCTCGTTAGGAAACACGGTAGTCTAAGTTACGCTTCCATCAAGTGAGCCTCAAGAGGAGAGATATCATGTTAGGACCATTATATCATCGTTAGGTGCTGTTAAATCACCGTTAGGTCTAGTATACCATCGTTAAGTTTAAACACGTTAGTCTAAGTAAGGTTATGTTTTCATCAAGTAAGCTTCAAGAGAAATATCATATTAGGACCAGTTATACCATCGCTAAGTGCAGTTATATCACCGTTAGATCTAGTATACCATCGTTAAGTTTAAACACGTTAGTCTAAATTAGGTTATGTTTTCATCAAGTAAGCTTCAAGCGGACAGATATCATGTTAGGACTAGTTATACCATCGCTAGGTGCAGTTAAATCATCGTTAGGTTAAGTCACGTTAGTTAAATCAGGTTACGGTATCATCCAGTGAGCCTGAACGGACAGTGTTAGTCGTGAAAGGTGAGACGCGAACGTATCCACAAACAGATAAGCCTCTCGTCAAATGAACCACAGACACCAACACAGGTCAATCGTCCACAAGTAACCCCGACACCTTGCGAACCGCCGACAGGTAAAATCCCGCAGGTGAGCTCTGACAGGTGAGTAAAGGAAATCGATAGGTAAAGGAGCCTCCGCTGGGTGATTACTGGATAATGGTGGAGCCGCTGGAAGGGACTGGTGTACCTGCCCCGCTGGACTACGCCACTGTCCAAGCCTTCCTGTTCGTACTATTCTGTGTGTGACCTACTTACACCCCCATTCTGTCATCCTCTCTATACTTTACCGTCTTCTCTCTTTCCATCTACGTTTTCCTGTCTATATTTAGTCTACATCATTCTTATATTCTCTTTTTTACAATGTTCTGTTTATATATCACTTTTTTTTTCATTCTCTTGCCTATATCATTCTGTCTGTACCTTTTTGCCCGTCTAAATATCTCCTGTCTATATCCTTCTGTCTACGCCATTGTTATTTCCTCCTGTCTAAATGTTCTTTTCTTTATACCTTCGTGCTCACATCTTCTTTATAATCTCCTCTCAGTATTTTTCTGTCCACATCCTCTCATTTAATTTTGCATGCTACTAAAGTTTAATCATAACTTCAGCATCCAACTACTTAATCTATTTTTTCTGGGTATACTCTACCAGTCAACGAGTTATCTATCCTCTCTTCTATCTACATTTCAATCTACATCTATTCTGTATATACTCTACATTTCTGTTTAAATTTTTCTGTATATACTCTACTAGTCAACGAGTTACCTATCCTCTCTTCTCTCTACACCTAACCTATCAACACTGCCCTGTCTGCACTCTCTCTCATCCTTCCATTCACTGCATTCACACCCTGCATTTTTACACCTTGCTGTTTACACTCTTCTGTCAGTACGTCTGCCTCCTACCTGCCCTTACTCTGTTTACTACACTCCCTCGGCTTCCCATCACCTTGCCTTCTTTCACCCTGCCGCGCATTACAAAGGGGAAAGAGGAAGGGGAAAGATGTACAGATCGCTAATGTGGACTGAGGGGAAAAAAGGGGTTGAAAACATATACTAATTAGGGTTATTTTGATTCTGAGAACGTTAAGAATAAGGGAAAAAAAAGAAGGGAAAAAGTAAAGGGGGTATTAATTCTTTTAGTATATCTACCACAGGGGTGTAGTTTTACCTTTAGACATTATACAAAACGAGAGAAAAAAATCAAATAAAAAGTGGAGAGTTCATTGGACTTAGAGGATTAAAGGATTATCACATTTTATAAACAGAAAGCGAAAAAAAAACAAACTCACGTACTCTTTTTCTATACATGAGTCTGGGAACGAAAGGAAAACAACTGTACTCTTTTCTCTACGCACACCTGCATGGAGGGGATTGTGCGGGATTATGAAAAAAAAACAATGAAATGTGGGAATAAAAGCATCTCATCGACGGTCAGGTCAAGGAGGAATTATATGCTTACCGCCACGACTTCATTTCTCACGTTCATTAACCCTTCCACTGATACACACTTTTCCTTGTCTCTTGTCAGGCAGTGCTCTTTCTTCTGACACTCTTCCCATTCTCTTCAATCAATGCTCTTCCTTCACACTCTTTTCACTCTTGTCAATGAATGCTCTTCCTTCAGACACACTCTTCCCATTCTCTTCAATCAATGCTCTTCCTTCACACACACTTTCACTCTTGTCAATCAATGGTCTTCTTTCACATACTCTTCCCATTGTCTTGTCAATCAATGCTCTTCCTTCAAACACTCTTGCCACTCTCTCGTGAATCAATGCTCTTCCTTCAGACTTCAATACCGGACATTAGAGACGAAAATAACAGGAAAGAACAACAAAACAAGAACTGGAATATTTGTCACGTGTTCTGCGTTTCCCTTAGCCTTGACCACCCCGTATGTTATGATGAGATGAAAGAAACAAGAACGTGGACAGTTATTACAGGAAAAGTCAGAACACAAACGATGAACAATTCTCAGCAGACTTGTTAGCCCTTACTGTCTTGGCTGTGGTGAACTGAACGAATGATAAAATAAATGTTGGTAATGCAAAATACAGATTATCATTATTATCATTATTTTACTGTTGCTGTTATTATTATCATTATTTCTTTATTACTATCATCATTATCATCATTATTACCAGTAAAGAAAGGAACATAGATAAATATTTATATAATTAATCCTTATACAGAGTTATGTTTCCGTATAACACCACCACCACCACCACCACCACCACCACCACCACCACCACCACCACCATCAAACACTAATCCACAACCAGTCCAAGAGTTAATTCCAACATAGATTATCCAGACGGTAATTTAAGTTAATTCTGCCCAAACAATTATATTCTCCACACTATTAACCTGAGTGTCCGTCCCTACCTGTACGCCCCACCCCCTTCCCACCCCCCTCCCGGCTATACCTACCCATACCCACCCATACCTGCGCAGCCCATTCGTCCATCTATACCCCTAACGCGCCATACAAATTACTAGTGACTTTAATACTCTCATGGTTTAATTAATATTGTTCTCACACCTTGTAATTACCTTGTGCCGTGAAGGAGGGGCAGGGGGTGGGAGGAGTCTGTCTCTCTCTCTCTCTCTCTCTCTCTCTCTCTCTCTCTGAACGATGGGTAGAGGAAGCGTCAGGTGCGGTTTAGGAACGATGGGTGGTGGAAGCGTCAGGTGGTGGTAGGTGGTGGTAGGGTGGTGGTGGTGGTGGTGGTGGTGGTGGTGGTGGTGGTGGTGGTGGTGGTGGTGGTGGTGGTGGTGGTGGTGGTGGTGGTGGTGGTGGTGTGTGTGTGTGTGTGTGTGTGTGTGTGTGTGTGTGTGTGTGTGTATAAATAATTAATTAACGTCTCGAATGTTTCAAACTCTCTCTCTCTCTCTCTCTCTCTCTCTCTCTCTTTAAAGAAAAAAAATATACACCAACTAGTTATTTTAATCTTGTGTGTGTGTGTGTGTGTGTGTGTGTGTGTGTGTGTGTGTGTGTGTGTGTGTGTGTGTGTGTGTGTGTGTGTGTGTGTGTGTACCCAGGTGTGTCTCAGCATGCGTGTGTGCGCGTACACTCAACGAGACCATACACGTGTTCATGGCAGGTGTGGCAGGGAGGCAGGGGTGGCAGGGAAGGGAGGAAGGGGGAGGGGAAGAGGTGGACCAGGATCTGAGCAAAGGTAAGGGGAGGACAAGGAGAGGGGGAAGAGGGAAAGGGGGGGGACTGAAGTGCTTCTGAAGGGGGGAGGGAGAGAATTTACAAGTCCATCGGAGAGAAGGAGAGATGGGAGGAGTGACCAGGGAGTGAATGAAGGGAGGGAGTGGAGGGAAGGGTAGGGAGAGTGAGGGAGGGGTGGAGAATAACCTAATGACCTTCCGCAGCGTTATAAGCATTACAACAGTGACGCGAGGAGTGTTCTGAATCATACTGGACTTCTTGCCTTCCTTTCACTGCCCTTCCTCCTCCTCCTCCTCCTCCTCCTTCTCCTCCTTGTCTTCGTTCTCATCTCTTTTCTTTTCCTTTTCTTTCTGTTTATTTGTTGTTATTGCTGTTGTTATTGCTTTTGTTGCTGTTGTCGTTGTTGCCTTTGTTATCTGTTTACTCCTCCTTGTCCTCCTCCTCCTCCTCCTCCTCCTCCTACTCTTTCTCTTCCTCCTCCACGCAATACTTAATGGTGTTACGTTTCTCCACGAGGATGTGACGCCTCTTCAATCTTTTTCCTCTTTTTTTCTCTATTTAACCCCTTCAATACTGGAACACATCTTTACCTTGAGATTTATGTACGATTAGACCACTTCATTGATATTAGGAAGTGCCGATGGAGATCACAAGATTAATGGCCGCAGTCTTCACTATTTCAATCCCCCAACATGAGTTCCTGAAGCTGTATAAAATGAAATAGTAAGCAGAATGAATATGCGCCATAGTACTTAAGGGGCTAAAGTATTTCTAAAGTTACGTCTCCCCATGTGGCAGTGACGTGTTGTGACTGAACGATAACGCTAATACCCACTCGCCTGAACGTGAAGCGCCACCTGTGTTCTCATTAGCGACAGGTGCGAGGCTGCGGGACACAATACTAATGGAAGCGTTCTAAGTCTTCATGATCTATTTGTTTCCCTATCCCGCCAAGCTTCTCCTGGTCTCTCTCTCTCTCTCTCTCTCTCTCTCTCTCTCTCTCTCTCTCTCTCTCTCTCTCTCTCTCTCTCTCTCTCTCTCTCTCTCTCTCTCTCTCTCTCTCTCTCTCTCCTTGCGTCTTTTCCCACCACGTGTCTTGGGTTTTTCTAAGAGTGGTTTGTGTTGTTGATTTTTTTAGTTTTTCTTTGATGTTTTTGTTATTGTTGTTGTTATTGTTGTTGTTGTATCGTTCTGGTGTCTTTGTTTTATTTGTATTTCTTTTTTTCTTTCTTTTT
This sequence comes from Portunus trituberculatus, assembly GCF_017591435.1. Lineage (NCBI taxonomy): Eukaryota > Metazoa > Arthropoda > Malacostraca > Decapoda > Portunidae > Portunus > Portunus trituberculatus. The sequence goes on along the minus strand of NC_059287.1, from coordinate 16,965,143 downwards.
TTTTGTGTGTGTTGTAGTATTGACATATTTTGAGGTACTTTGTGTTTCTTTTTTTTTTTCCCTTTACTAATTCATTGTTGTGTGTTGTGTAGTGTTTTGATTTGTCCTTATTTTTTGTGTTTTCTTTTTTTTTTTTTTCCTTTTCTTTTTGTGTGTGTTTCTGCATTGACATATTTTGAAGGAATTTGTAAGTGTATCTCTTTGTTTTCCCTTTACTAACATCTCATCTTGAAATGTAAATAAACCTCATGGAACACTTTGACGCAGGACATCCATAAGCAGACAACATAACAAAACAACTCTTTTCTATTTTTTTGTCATATTTTGATGGGTTTTGTGAGTGTTTCGTTGTGTTTTCCCATTACACACACCTCGTCTTCGTATGCAAATTAGACCCATGATACACTTTAGGTTACATTAGGTTAGGTTAGGTTAGGGATCACACGCACGCACACACACACACACACACACACACCATAACAAAACAAGTGACCGTAACTTTCATTGGTGCTCTATTCTGTCCAAAACTCGTGCATATTCAGTTTATTTTGTCCTCGTATCTTTTCGTTCCCTGGTTACCGTGTCTCCGGAGGGCGAGTGTGTGTTCGGTTTTCGCTTCCACGTGTCCCGGATTACACAGAACCGCTGCAGTGATCCGGTGTATAAATCGTTCAGTTATCCGAAATCCAGAACACCCGAATATCTATACAATTCTTCCGAATATATGGTTTTGCTTCACTGTTTTGTTTATCTATATTTTTCATTTGGCTTGGTTACTTTTGTTGAAATTTACTAGTTTGACGAGAGAGAGAGAGAGAGAGAGAGAGAGAGAGAGAGAGAGAGAGAGAGAGAGAGAGAGAGAGAGAGAGAGAGAGAGAGAGAGAGAGAGAGAGAGAGAGAGAGCCACCACTAGAGATAATTCCTGGAAAACACATCTTTGAAACCAAAACCACTACTATTATTACTACTACTGCTGCTGCTACTACTACTACTACTACTACTACTACTACTACTACTACTACTACTACTACCACTATTACAAGAACAACAACAACTACTACTACTGTTACTACTACTATTACTATTACTACTCCTACTACTATAACTACTACTATTACAACAACAACAATAACAACAATAACAACAACAACAACAACTACTACTACTACTATTACTACTACTACAACTACCACTATTACAACAACAAAAATAACAGCAACAACAACAACAACTACTACTACTACTACTACTACTACTACTACTACTACAACTACTACTAACGAAAGACACAAGCAGGCAGTAAGTACGTGAGCGCCGTGCCGTCTCCTCCAGGCACGTGCGGGACATTACAGTGCCGGAGGAGGAGGGGGAGGAGGAGGAGGAAGGAGAACTTGACTTTTTAACACCTGACAATTGTCGAGAAGAGGAGGAGGAGGAGGAGGAGGAGGAGGAGGGAAAGGAGAAGAAAAAGAACCAGAACAAGAACGAAAACAAGAAAATAAGAAAAAAAGAAGAGAGAGAGAGAGAGAGAGAGAGAGAGAGAGAGAGAGAGAGAGAGAGAGAGAGAGAGAGAGAGAGAGAGAGAGAGAGAGAGAGAGAGAGAGAGAGAGAGAGAGAGAGAGAGAGAGAGAGAGAGAGAGAGAGAGAGAGAGAGAGAGAGAGAGAGAGAGAGAGCAGAAGTTTGAAAAAGTAACAGTGAAGTCGGAGGTATAAAAAGAAATGACTTTGAGACCAAAAAAAAAGAAAAGAAAAAGAGAAAGAAAGAAAATAAACACAAGAGAAGAAAGGAAGGAGTAAGCAAGAAGACAATAATTGAATAGTAAAAGTAAAAAATACAAATAACTGTAATTTTCTTTCCACCTTAAAAAAAAAAAAATTGGAAAAAACAAACAAAAAAAAAAACGAAAAATGAAATAGAAACAGAAGCAAAAATGAAAAAAAAAATATAATAAAACAAGATCTCAAAAAAATCGTACAAAACACAAACAAATCAACAGAAAGAAAAAAAAAAACACAAAAACGAGAAATGAAATAAAAACAGAAAAAAAGATGAAGAAAAAATAAAACATCTTAAAAAAAACCTATAAAAACACAAACAAATCAACAAAACAAACACAAAAATCATCATTACAATACAGAACAACAACAGAGAATATTAAAAAACGACAAAAAAATAAAAAAACAGAAACAAGTACTTGAGACACAAAGGAAACAGAAAATGCTGAAGAAATAACAGGAAAACCACACACAAAGAGGGAAATAAACATGCGAGAGTGAAAATCGTCTTGTGGAAAAAGGGAAATAACAGACCAAGAGGCTTAAGAAACAGAAAGTAAACAAAGAACAAGAAGAAAGAGAAACTACAAAATAACTGAGACATCAAAGGAAGGAGAGAGAGAGAGAGAGAGAGAGAGAGAGAGAGAGAGAGAGAGAGAGAGAGAGAGAGAGAGAGAGAGAGAGAGAGAGAGAGAGAGAGAGAGAGAGAGAGAGAGAGAGAGAGAGAGAGAGAGAGAGAGAGAGAGAGAGAGAGAGAGAGAGAGAGAATATGTAGTAAAGATAAAAAAAGGCAAAATAGGAGCCAAACCTCTCAAGAGAGAGAGAGAGAGAGAGAGAGAGAGAGAGAGAGAGAGAGAGAGAGAGAGAGAGAGAGAGAGAGAGAGAGAGAGAGAGAGAGAGAGAGAGAGAGAGAGAGAGCGCTTACGAGCACAGAGGCGTGATAGATGTCCGCAGTAAACAAGACTAATAAGAGTAATTATAGAGCAAAAAAAGTGATAAAAGACAGAATTAGAGAAGGCAATAAATTTAGCACAATTCTGCAGGAAGATTAATCGAGATGAATTTGGGTGTACATTACCTGCTGGCATGAGAATGTCACCTGTCAGGGGTGTGAAAGAGCCTTCCCTTACCCCTCCCCCTCTCTCTCTCTCTCTCTCTCTCTCTCTCTCTCTCTCTCTCTCTCTGTGTGTTAATCTTTATTTTGTGTTGTTAACTTTTTACTTTAGCTTTCTCTCTCTCTCTCTCTCTCTCTCTCTCTCTCTCTCTCTCTCTCTCTCTCTCTCTCTCTCTCTCTCTCTCTCTCCATTTAACCTAACCTAACTCATGGGAGAAGTCTGGATAATTTGACAAAAATAACAACTTTCCAACTCTCTCTCTCTCTCTCTCTCTCTCTCTCTCTCTCTCTCTCTCTCTCTCTCTCTCTCTCTCTCTCTCTCGATGACTGAGTGGAGGGAAGAGACAATTCAAAAGGTAACAGAAGATGAAAGAACAAAATAAACAAAAAAATAATAAAAGAAATAAATGAGAGAGAGAGAGAGAGAGAGAGAGAGAGAGAGAGAGAGAGAGAGAGAGAGAGAGAGAGAGAGAGAGAGAGAGAGAAGATATGGTTATGAATTTTTATGTTCTTTCAATAAACATTTTCACTGGAAGAGGAAGAGAGAGAGAGAGAGAGAGAGTGGTGTCAGATTAATTAAGATATGGAGATGAATTTTTAGAAGAAACATTTTCACTGAAGAAGAAGAAGAAGAAGAAGAAGAAGAAGAAGAAGAAGAAGAAGAAGAAGAAGAAGAAGAAGAAGAAGAAGAAGAAGAAGAAGAGGAGGAGGAGGAGGAGGAGGAGGAGGAGGAGGAGGAGGAGGAGGAGGAGGAGGAGGAGGAGGAGGAGGAGGAGGAGAAAGTAAAATAAAGACAAATAAACCACATCCTGTAAAAAAAAGAAGAACAGGAAATTAAAATAAAGCTAAATTATATAAGAAAAGTGATAAGGGATTTAGAAAGGGTTCAAATAAATGGCCATTAATTCAAATAATGGGGAAGGGAGGGTATGGAAATAAGGGGAGCCTCACAAGGGGGTTATTTGCCTACTATTATAATGGGCAGTGGTGGTGGTGGTGGTGGTTTAGCTATTGGGGAGATGGTACGGTGTTAATGGCTAAAGGTATGGTACAGAGGAGGAGGAGGAGGAGGAGGAGGAGGAGGAAAGAAATGAAAATAATACTATGGAGCTTAAAGTAACAACAGCAATTACTTATTTTCTATATTTATCTTCCTCTTCACATGCGTTACTTATTACAAACGAGTACTACCTCTCTCTCTCTCTCTCTCTCTCTCTCTCTCTCTCTCTCTCTCTCTCTCTCTCTCTCTCTCTCTCTCACAAGGTAGTGATTTCAGGCGACGCAGGTAGAAGCCAAGAGCAACCCTTCCCACTACCTGTACTTAACATCAGACAGGTGAGAAAGAAACATCTACCTGTACCAGCAACACTAACATCACAACACTTACTAATATTATAAGACTTACGTATTCATATAAGCACAACCTACACATTGCGATCGACATGGTAATCAATTTCACTATGAACATTATCTCTGGAACTATGAGGGTTAATATCACTTGGAAATATCGCTAGTAATATTGCAATCAGTAGCACTATGAATATTGTTATCACCTCCTCTGGAAATACAAGCAAAGAAGTAATGCAGTGTTGAGGTTAGTTGAGATTAGGTTAGGTAATATATTGCAGTGTTGCTTTTAACCCTTTCATTACTGAGACGCATTTTTACCATGATTTTAGGGTACGATTAGACGATTTTATTTGCATCAGGAAGGATCTATGGAGGTTAAAAGATTAATGGCCAGTCTTCACTATTTTAATCCCCCACATAAGTTTCTGAAGCTGTTTAAAATTGCCAAATAGTAGCCAGAATGAATATGAAAACGCGACATGGTACTGAAGAGGTTAATATATTGGAGGTAATGCAGAGAATATTTCTAGGGAGTTCGGTTACGTTAGATTATGTAATGTAATGCAGTATTGCTTTAAATAATTTGGAAATAATAAAGGGAATATTTGTGAGGGGTTAAATGTGTTGGTGCATTTTATCAATTTGTCTATCAGTGTATCTATTTATTTGATGTAAGATAGGGTCAGTGTTAAGATAAATTAAATATTGAGAATATGAAAAGAAAAAGATTATCGGTTTCTTAATAAATGAGAACATGATTGAATTAATTAGAGAAATCCGTGTTTCAATAAAAAAAAAATGTACAATAAGATGAACATATAGAAAAAAACATTGACAGGAAAAAGAGTAGAGGGAAAATCTTACAAACAAACACACACACACACACACACACACACACACACACACACACACACACACACACACACACACACACACACACACACACACACACACCAGTACAATCATCCGCAACACGACTACCACCACCATCACCACCACCATCGCCAGCACCATCACCACCTCTGCCACTACCACCAATATTACTGCATTACTATGGCCAACCCGTCGTGAGGGATGCAAATACCCAGGTGTGTGCGATGGCTGGAGGTGCAGGTGCGAGAAGAGAAGGAGGAGGAGGAGGAGGAGGAGGAGGAGGAGGAGGAGGAGGAGGAGGAGGAGGAGGAGGAGGAGGAGGAGGAGGAGGGAGAAAGGCAGGATATGGTTAGATGATGGCAAAAAGGATATAAGGTAAAGAGTTTCTGTGCACGAGGACTAGTTAGGGAAATAAATTGAGGAAAGAAGGAAAGAAGAAAGAAGGAAAAGGAAAAAAAAGACAAAAGAGAAAGAAAGGAAAACATACTACTACTACTACTACTACTACTACTACTACTACCACTACCACCACTACCACTACTACTACTACAAATACCAGAACTACTACTAAAAGAGAAAGAATACCACCACTACCACCACCACCACCACCACCTACAACACCACCACCACTACCACTTACAACAACAACACCACCACTACCACCACCACCACCGCTACCACCACCACCACCAACAGTGCTTTTCCACATTACCGCCTGGCTCTCCTCTCCCACTTTCCTCCCACGCACACCTGACGGGAGCTGTCTTAGGGTGAACATCTCGGTGTGGGGTGGGAGAGGGTGGGAGAGGGTGGGAGAGAGTGAGAGAGAGGGGTAGGGAGAGGGATGGGTAGCACGTCATGGGTCATTGATGCTGGGGAGAGAGAGAGAGAGAGAGAGAGAGAGAGAGAGAGAGAGAGAGAGAGAGAGAGAGAGAGAGAGAGAGAGAGAGAGAGAGAGAGAGAGAGAGAGAGAGAGAGAGAGAGAGAGAGAGAGAGAGAGAGAGAGAGAGAGAGAGAGAAAGGGAAAGGGGATGTATGGATGGATGAAGATAAGGAGAGAGCATGGAAGAAAACGAACGAGGAAAATGTAAGAGAAATAGAGAAGAAACATATAAGAAGATGTAAAAGGAAGAAAAGAGAAGGTAAGAGACGAGAAAAGAAGAGAGAAAAGAAACGGAACAAAAAGAAAAAAAGAGGAAAATAAATCAAACATCAAAAAAGAAACGAAACATGAGAAAAGGATGGAAAAGAAAAGAAAAAAAGGAAAAGAAGGTAAAAGAAGAAAAAAGAAGAGAGAAAAGAGAAGAAAGGAAAGAAAAAACAGAGAAAAGTAAATAAAACAAGATAATAAAGAAAAAACACTACAAAAGAATGAAAAGAAGAGCGATAGCAAGAAAAGCAAGAGCAAGAGAGAGAGAGAGAGAGAGAGAGAGAGAGAGAGAGAGAGAGAGAGAGAGAGAGAGAGAGAGAGAGAGATAAGGACGGTGAAAGATGGACGAGAGCAAGGCTATCTGGGGTTCTGAGATGAGGAGAAGCTGGCGGCTGGAGGTGAGCTAGGGGGGGACCGTGATTTGCATGAGAAACGAGAGAGCGATGATGAGGACACACTCAGGGAAGAACGACAAGTAGGAGGAAGAGGAGGAGGAGGAGGAGGAGGAGGAGGAGGAAGAGGAGGAGGAGGAGGGGGAACAAGGAGGAGGACAGGAGAGGAAACAAGGAACAGAAAGGAAGGAGGAAAGACAGGACGAAGAGAGAGAGAGAGAGAGAGAGAGAGAGAGAGAGAGAGAGAGAGAGAGAGAGAGAGAGAGAGAGAGAGAGAGAGAGAGAGAGAGAGAGAGAGAGAGAGAGAGAGAGAGAGAGAGAGAGAGAGAGAGAGAGAGAGAGATTTCTTGCGCTTATCTTAATCAATTTACCAAAAAACAGACAAAAGGACGAGAAATAAAAAAAAAGAACAAAAACATTGCTGGTCCAGCAATGTGAGAAGACTGTCACCATGGTGGAGGTGACGCATCAGCAGGTGAAGCGATTATTGCGGGGGCTGGACACACAGAAAGCCACCGGCCCTGATGACATCAGCCCGCACCTGCTGAAGCGATGCTCCCAGGAACTGGCTGCCCCTCTCACCCAAGTCTTCACAACTTGTGTACGGGAAAACGTCTGGCCTTCAGTGTGGAAGGAGGCTCGAGTAGTTCCTGCACACAAAAAAGCTCCAGGACGGACCCAAAAAACTACAGACCCATATCCCTGTTGTCAGTGGTGGGTAAAGTGTTTGAGAGGGTCGTGGCAGAGGTGGTGTGTAGCCATCTCAAGGACAATGCCCTCCTCTCAGACCAACAGTTTGGGTTCAGACCTGGAAGGTCAACCTCCGACCTAATGATGCTTCTCACCAGGCATTGGCAGGACGCCCTCGACGACGGCAAGGACACTATAGTGGTTGCTTTGGACATAGCAGGAGCTTTTGATAAAGTATGGCACAACGGATTACTAGAAAAGCTTCGTGCTAAAGGCATCCAGGGTGGCTTGCTACGACTCTTGGGAAATTACCTGCAGGACAGAAGCCTCAAGGTGGTTGTCAACGGGCAAACATCTGAGTCCCTGCCTGTGGAGGCATCAGTGCCACAGGGTTCAATTCTTGGCCCACTCCTGTGGAATATCTACGTGGATGATCTTCTCCAGCTACTGCCAGGAGTCATGGCCTATGCTGATGACTGCACCCTCTCCTATACCTATCCACGCCAGGACAGTGGGCGGGCTGCTGAGGCCATCAATCAGCAGCTACGAGTGATAAAGGAGTGGGGTGCTCGCTGGCAAGTGACATTCGCGCCGGAGAAGACACAAGCAATGGTTGTCTCTCGGTCCCCAGCCGCCATGGCAGCAATGGCAGGAAAGTTGTCTTTTGGCGCTGCTGCTCTCCCACTCCAAGATGACGTCAAGATACTTGGAGTGGAGGTGGATCGAGGGCTGAGGTTTGACAGGCATGTCAAAACCATTGCCAAGAAAGCCTCTCACAGGATCTCCGCTCTCAGAAGGATCGCCAGTTTCCTCGACAGGAAGGGAGACTGCTGCTGTACAAGGCACAGGTGCGGCCCCACCTTGAATACGCAGCTCTCTCCTGGATGTCCTGTGCCGCCACACACAGAAGGAGACTGGACAGCATCCAACGCCGCGCCATACGGCTAGTAGATGCTGCACTACCACCTCACCCAGAGCCTGAGCGTCCCCTTGATTCACTGGAACACCGCAGAGACGTGGCGGCGATCGTAGTGTTCCATAAGGCACAGGTGCAAAGAGTGCCACATCTGGCAGGGCTGCGTCATCCTCTAAGAGTCACCGCACGGAGCACGAGAACGGTGCTCAATGGTGGTGACGCCGTAGAGGTGCCGCGATCCCACGGGTGTCAGCATCAACGCACCTTCGCAGGACGCGTCTCCAGGATGTGGAACTTGTTCACGGCCGCGGTGCCTCACGTCCAGGAGATGAACACACACAGTGTCAAACTGATGGCACATAAGTGGAGACAGACACTGCCAACTCCTCTGACACTCTTTGTGACGTGACACTCAGTGTAGTGCAGTGCGTGAATAGTGCTAGTGAAGTGAAACGAATAGTGCTCCATTTACATGCTGACCATCTTGTATATTATCTATTTTTAAGTCTTGTAAATATTGTAGAGAAATAGATTGTAGTACCCTTAGAATAGGTAGCACACGACAGTGCGCCTTTGGGTACATGTTCCTTTGTATTAAGTTTTGTTTAAATAAAAAAAAAAAAAAGAGAGAGAGAGAGAGAGAGAGAGAGAGAGAGAGAGAGAGAGAGAGAGAGGAAACTCTACATTCGATCTCATTATCTTCGCCTCCCATTTTTTTGGCCAAAGCGTCTCGCCTCACAAGGGAATTGGAAGAAGGGAGGTGTAAAAGTTCCAATTTTGTCTCGCCTAGTAGGAGATGAAATTTTACCGTTATTATTCACTTCACTGGAATATTAATTACCTAAAAACAGCAAGAGTCGGGAGTGAGTTTAATTCATATCAGTAATTTCACTGAATATTCTCTCTCTCTCTCTCTCTCTCTCTCTCTCTCTCTCTCTCTCTCTCTCTCTCACTCTCACACTCACACACACACACACACACACACACACACACACACACACACACACACACACACACACACACACACACACATACGCACACACTCTCACAAGCACTCACTCACTCTCTTTCTTTTTCTCTCTCTCTCTGTTTTTGTTCTTTTTTTCCATTTCTCGTCCTTTTTGTCTGTTTTTTGATAAATTGATTAAGATAAGCGCATGAAATCTCTCTCTCTCTCTCTCTCTCTCTCTCTCTCTCTCTCTCTCTCTCTCAACACCAGCAATGGGTCACACACATTTGCTAAGCTCTCCAAACCCTTGTATGTATGTATGTATGTATGTACGTGGCTTTCCTCCTCACATACTCCACATACTGCACATCTTGTACCCTGAGACGAGGCACATGCATGACTCCCTCCCTTACTCTCACCAAACTCTCACTCTCACATCCTCCTTCTTGCTGGAGACCTCACATCACTGCCTTGGCTTCATCTTAACTCTCCCTCAAACACACACAGACAAATACACACATAAACATACAGACAGACACTTCCATCAAGAGCTACACACACATGTCCCTTTTCTTCCCCATGGGCTAAACTGGCTCTCTCAACCACTTCACTGCACCAACACATCCTCCAGCTGCGGACTTCACACCGGCACTAACAGCTTCCCAGAAATGCCTTAGTATTACACCAAGGCTTTGCTCTTCCTTAACGACTAGAGGTATTCACAACATCAAGAATTACTATAAAAAGAGAGAGCAAGTGTGTATGTGTGAGTGTGTGTGTGTTTCTTGGACTCAGCTAAGGAGAAGGGAGTGATGACCTTTCTTCTGCAGTGGAGAGAGAGAGACTAAAGGAGTGTTGGTTCTACTATTCCTGTCTCGCTTCGTGTAATGTTCGCTTCATGAGAAAGTACGGGGATGTTTTCAAGTACTCGTACCCAGACGCTGGTGGGGCTCTTTGTAAAATATTCATGTTTTGTAATGGTGTTATGTGTAATAGGGTGTGTGTGTGTGTGTGTGTGTGGGAGATGTGGGAACAAAGGCATGACAAAAAGGTCTTAGATGATGAACAAGAGAATATACAAAAGGACAAAACAACAAAAAAAAGGGAATATGAATAATAAGAGAGAGAGAGAGAGAGAGAGAGAGAGAGAGAGAGAGAGAGAGAGAGAGAGAGAGAGAGAGAGAGAGAGAGAGAGAGAGAGAGAGAGAGAGAGAGAGAGAGAGAGAGAGAGAATATCACACCTCAATCATATAGACACACCTTAAATCACTCTTCTTCTTCTTCTTCTTGTATAGAAAGGAGGGAGAAACAAGGGGATTGATAAAAAGAAGAAAAGTCAGTGAAATAACAGAAAATAGGAGAATAAAAGGTGGTGGACCAATACGCTTAATATACGCCCATAAATATGTATATAGATAAAAATGTAATATATCCAACAGGAGAAAACTTAGTCCATCTTGAAATGTCACACGCAAACTGATAGCATCCAATTACTTATCAAGACCAGGTGAGCAGAATACAAGACGACAGGTGGCGCGACGTGAATATTTTATCACGACAGGTAGATGAGATGGAAGGGGAGGACAGACAGGTGAGAACGACAGGTGAAACAGAAAAGTTAAAGAAGACTAACACAAGCACTTAGTCACGGCAGGTAAATGAGACGATGACGGATAGGCAGGTGAAAAAAAAGGTGAAAAATATAACCTAAGCTTCCACGAAAAAGAAAAAATAGTAGTAGTAGTAGTAGTTGTTGTAGTTGTAGTAGTAGTAGTAGTAGTAAAGCATCAATAAAGTAAATCTCAATCCCAGAGCCAGGTCACTTGAAATAAAAGCTTCAGTCTTAAGGAAAAGGAGACATAAATAAGTGACATGGTTAAGATAAGGTTGGCTTTCAATATTAAAGGGACAAGGAATTCAGTCTTAAATAGGGAAGTAAAAGTATAAGTATTAAGGAGACGAGCCACATCAAAAGCTGTATACTGTTAAAAAGGAAGGAAATGAAAAATGGACTTCCTGGAATAATTTAAGAAAGAGAAGCGGGCATGGAGGAAAGGCAGGCATGGTACATGAGAGAGAGAGAGAGAGAGAGAGAGAGAGAGAGAGAGAGAGAGAGAGAGAGAGAGAGAGAGAGAGAGAGAGAGAGAGAGAGAGAGAGAGAGAGAGAGAGAGAGAGAGAGAGAGAGAGAGAGAGACAAGAGACGAGAGAGAGAGACGAGAGAGAAAGAGATGAGACAGACAGACAGTAATGCACAAACAAACACTAACAGATGGAAAAATCATACACAGAAAAGGAATAAAAGAAAACAGATAGACACACACACACACACACACACACACACACACACACACACACACACACACACACACACACACACACACACACAGACCTTCCCTACCCAAGCACCAACCACTACCACCACAACCACCACCACGACACATCACAGAGCAAACCGCGGCAGTCCCACCTTAACAAACCGTGAATCTGTACCGGGGGATGTGACAGGCGGCGGTGGGACGAGACGGAAAGGAACCAATCTGCCGATGCTAGACATGAATATTCCTACGAGCGGCGAGGAAGGCAAGGCAAGGTAAGGCAAGTCAAGGTAGCTACAACACCGCTCCTTCCTCCCACCTGCAGCCGAAACCCAGTGAATTCCATCTCCATATGCACAGGGCGGGAGGTCTTCTAGCTGTCCCTGCGTCGCTAATGGAGCACCGGGCGGCCCCACTCGATAAGAAAAGCATAGCCGACCAAACCACGGAGTCTCATGTTTGATTCATCCCGCACAGGACATGACGATAGAGAGCGGAGAGGTGAGGTGAGGTGAGGTGAAGTGTGTGTGTGTGTGTGTGTGTGTGTGTGTGTGTGTGTGTGTGTGTGTGTGTGTGTGTGTGTGTGTGTGTGTGTGTGTGTGTGTGTGTGTGTGTGTGTGTGAGGTTGAAATTCTCACTTTTTACTGAGGTCTAACTGTGTATGTGTGTTTCCTTGATTTTTTGACGATTGACTCTCTCTCTCTCTCTCTCTCTCTCTCTCTCTCTCTCTCTCTTAAAATTATATGCAAAATGTTTTAGAGCTTATAGAGCGTTCACTGAGCCAAGATGTACCCACACACACACACACACACACACACACACACACACACACACACACACACACACACACACACACACACACACACACACACACACACACACACACACACACACACACACACATTGTCCAACTTTCCATTCTAAGCACCACCATGACAGGTTAGCAAAGAGGGCAAGTGACGGCCGAATTGCAACCATGTGTGT
>NC_059287.1:16932633-16945133 GCF_017591435.1 Portunus trituberculatus | reverse complement strand
CAAGTATCTGTAATCCATTGTGATCCCTGTCCATAAATTTAGCTAATCTCATTGTAAATCTTCCAGTTGACTTGACGCTAATATCATGCAAACTTCTTCTTCTTCTTATCATTATTCTTATTGTTATTACTATTACCATTATTATTATCATTATCATCCGTCTCCACTGTGTCCTGCTAACCTTTCCCACCTCTTGCCTCGCGTGTCTTGTTCCGAGGCAGGGAAAGGTAGGAACGACCATCAAGAAGCACTGACCCCAAATGAAGTCTTGTCTCTTACATTATTTTCGCCTCCTAAGGTACCAGAAATGTTGTTTCCAGAACATGACGCTGAGTGACACCAAAACAGAGTAAGAGTAAAAAAAAAATAAAACAAAACTGAGAATAAGCAACAATTGCACAGCATCATTGGCGAATTTTCACATTTATTTTCTTGACTAGACAAACTAATTCACTTACACTTGATTCTCGATAATACCAAAATAGGAAAATACATGAAAAAACTCAATATTAAACAAGGAATTCAGGAAGAAGCGTCCCTCTCATGCAGGTGTTTATATTTGTGTGAGCATGTCAGGGTGTTAAATCAAAGAAGTGGTTCTCAATGACAGCAATACACACAAGACAGAAAAAACCCCCCCAGGGAAATACATGAAAAAAGTCAATAACCAACAGGGAATTCAGGAAGAAGCGTCCCTCTCATGCAGGTGTTTATATGTGTGTGAGTATGACAGGGTGTTAAATCAAAGAAGTGGTTCTCAATGACAGCAATACACACAAGACACAGAAAAAAAAATCATGTAATATTGAGAAAGTGTGAGGACTCGTCAGTCTCCTGCAGACATTTATCTTTATTTGGACGTGTGATTGTTGCAAGACTGAACTTAACCCTTTCAGTAATGGGATATATTTTTACCTCAAAATTTGTGTACGATTAGACGATTTTCTTGACATTACGAAGGGTCTATGGAGGTCAGGACGATTATTGGCCACAGTCTTCACCATTTTAATCCCCATATGAGTTTCTGAAGCTGTATAAAATCACCAAATAGTCACCAAAGGAAATATGGAAACGCGTCATGGTACTGAAGAGATTAAAAGAACAACGAGAAATAGTAATAATAAAACTGAGAACACGGTATAGGAAGATTTATCAGTCTTACCCGTGTGTTTACTGATCTCTCTTTTGGCGTACGGATATTATGAAGAGTTAGCAAGCACATTTACTCAACCAAGATTCTTAACGTTACCAAAACACACAACACATGTAAAAAATTATAACAATAGCATAAAACTGAATAAAAAAATAGAGGATCTGTAAATTCTGTGCATGTGGTAATCCCAGTTTCTATATACGAGTATTGTGGCGAGATAGCAAAGACACTTACTCACCTGTCTAGCTCTCATTACCCCAGAAACCCACAACACACACAAGGAAACACAATAATAGTAGTGATAGCAACATACAATTACGAACATGGCATAATCTGTCAATCTTACGTCTTTCTTTACGTATCTCTGCTTTGCTCCACGAAAATTTGGAGCATCAGACACACTCACTCACCAATCCAAGCCTCAATGACACCAAAACACACAGTAATAAGAAATAAAGGTAAAAAAAAAAAATAGTCTCAATATGGGAAAACCTCGCCAGTAGTTTGAGACCCAAATAAAAAAGAGAGAAGGTATATAAAGACAACACTTCTACGTGCAATTAACCCCCAAATACACACCACACTATCTCTGTACGACGTTTAAGGACACACCAGCGAGAAATACACACCAACCTAAAGAACCTAAACTCACATTTCAGAGCACCCTCGTCAGATCACTCATCAAAAAAACGCCTCAATGCTTTCCTTGCAGTACTGGGTGACGAATGCTGACCGTCCCAAGCCCCAACACATCAAAAAAAGGACCTTACATACGAGAACACTCCCTTGAGACCCACGTTATCTGAAACCCGACACACCTTATAACAGGATAGCAAGACCCGGGTATTAGGAAGCCGCAGATAGCCTTAGAGAAGCAGGACCGGCGGTGGCAGAGGTAACAGCAGCGTCAGGAGGCAGCGAAGGATTCATACATATGCATTTGGAGGCTGCAGGATATCTGGGAACATCTGAGGAGGTGTAAGGATGTGGTAGAAGGATCCTTGAGTGTGGCTGCGGGTTCCAAAATGACAGAGGTCCTTGATGTGCGCCAAGAGAAGGTCCTTGTTCCCTCATAGATTTCCTACTCCTTCTCCTCCTCCTCCTAATTGTCAGGGCCAGCGAGGTACCTCTCCCTCTCTCCTTCCATCGACAGCCGAGGCTCTTATCAAGCTGGGGGTAATTGCGACGTCCTCTCTCTCTCTCTCTCTCTCTCTCTCTCTCTCTCTCTCTCTGATCTTCCGTCTCTTCCTCCTTTCTCTCAGTTCCTCCTAAGCTTCCTCTTCTGGATTCATCCTCTTCTTCCTCTTCCTCTTTCTCTTCTTTCTCCTCTTCCTCCTTCCTCCTTCCTTCTTCGTTATTTTTTCCTCTTCCTCATTGTCTTCCGGATATGTTACGAGAGAGAGAGAGAGAGAGAGAGAGAGAGAGAGAGAGAGAGAGAGAGAGAGAGAGAGAGAGAGAGAGAGAGAGAGAGAGAGAGAGAGAGAGAGAGAGAGAGAGAGAGAGAGAGAGAGAGAGAGAGAGAGAGAGAGAGAGAGAGAGAGAGAGAGAGAGAGAGAGTGTTTTCCCTATTAGTGGTCTTTGATTTTTCCTTCTCCCTCTATAATGGTAGCGTTACGTGATCGACTCTCTCTCTCTCTCTCTCTCTCTCTCTCTCTCTCTCTCTCTCTCTCTGTTCCATTTTCGAACTGTCTTTTTATCCCCTTGACCTCCTTTCCCATTCCAACCTTTATTTCTCTTTAGTCCTCGTCTTCTTCGCCTCCTCCTCCTCCTCCTCCTCCTCCTCCTCCTCCTCCTCCTCCTCCTCCTCCTCTGGTCTTCTGGCAGATGCTGGCCACCTGCTCTCCGTCTCCGCCATTAAAGAGAGAATTAGCTGATCTTCCACCAGCTTGGAGGGACAGATATTCCTCTTTCTCTCTCTCTCTCTCTCTCTCTCTCTCTCTCTCTCTCTCTCTCTCTCTCTCTCTCTCTGTCCTCTACTTTCATTCATAAGAGGAAAAGGAGAGAAACGTTGGGATGAAAAGAAGATACGGAGGAAAGAAAAAGCCGCGGTTAAAAAAAGGAAAGTAAGAAGGAGAGAAGAAGAGAAGAGAGATAAGGGAGATAAAATAAAGGGAGGGAAAAACAGAGAAAGGGAGAGAAGGAAACGATAAATGAAGAGGATGAACAGAAGGAAGGCACAAGTGAAATGGAAGAAGAGAGTAGTGGAGGGGGAAGAGAAGAGAAAAAGAGGAAGGGAGAGAAAGAAAGGATATGGGAGAGAAAAGGAGAAGGGAAGAAAAGTGAAGGTGGAGGAAAGAAAGGAAGGAAAGGAGAGGAGGGAAGGAGAGAGGAAAAGAGAGAATATGATAAAAGAGGATAAGAGAAAGAGGAAAGGTAGAGGAGAAAAAGGAAGGAAAGGAAATGAAGGAAGAGAGAATGAAGAGAAGGAGAGAGGACATAAGAAAAGAGGAAAAAAGAAGAAAAAAATACAGAGGGGAGAGAAAGAGAAAGAGAACAGAGGGAAGGGAACGGGAGGGAAGGGAAGGGGAGGGGAGGGGAGAGGGAGGCAAGAGATGAGATGAGACATATTAGGCTCAAATATAAATGAAGTTTCCAACACGACCATAAAAAGAAAGATTGAAATGCATTGAATAAAGAACAAATGATCACGAAGCTCATGATTTGTAACCATTGCCATAACAGTGTACGTGTGTGTGTGTGTGTGTGTGTGTGTGTGTGTGTGTGTGTGTGTGTGTGATAAGATAGCAGGTATAAATATCAAATCCAATAACATAACATCGCCTTAAATGGAAATGGTAATAATAAGAGTGAAAGCTTTGTATGTATGTATGTATGTATGTATGTATGTATGTATGTATGTATGTGTGTGATGTATGAAGTGGACACGCCTCCTTCTTTCCTCCTCTCCACTCCATTATCATCACCATCATTACAATCATCATCATCATCATTACGAATATCTATGGCTGAACTTTAAGGAAAAAACTCTCAATTCAATTACAGAGAAATAATGATATTCTCTCTCTCTCTCTCTCTCTCTCTCTCTCTCTCTCTCTCAGGAAAGGAGGAAAAACAGGAAAAGATGGATTCTCAATGAGTTTTGCCACACACACACACACACACACACACACACACACACACACACACACACACACACACACACACCACCGAGTAAGATCCTGGTGAAAATAATGGCCGTTTCAACACCTGTCTGTGGCTCCAAATCCCTTGGAACACACTGCTCACGATAAGGGAAGAGGTTCATTGCTAATTAATGCTGAGAGAGAGAGAGAGAGAGAGAGAGAGAGAGAGAGAGAGAGAGAGAGAGAGAGAGAGAGAGAGAGAGAGACGACTACCACTATTCACCTATGTCACTACCACAAAAACCGCACTTTTTTCACTGCTACCACACACACACACACACACACACACACACACACACACACACACACACACACACACACACGCACACGCACACGTAGTACCGTCCCCAGCACTCATGAACCCCGTTATAATCGCCTCCACGCCTCACTTGACCCCGGTATAGCGCTGGTCACAAGTCACATTCACTCCCATGCTTATTCCTTCAACGCTCTACATTTCCATTTGCTCCCACTACATTACAATTAAGTCACCACCACACCACTACCACCACCACCGCCGCCACCGCCGCCGCCACTACGCCATAACACCACTGCACTACTTTTGGGTGTCTATAGATGTCATGTGGTGTGTTTATGTTGGTGTATTGTGGTGTTTCGTTTAGTTGTGGTGTTTCTCTCTCATCGCCATGGTAGATAATCAAAATTAGAGTAACTTTGCAGGATTTTGTGTAGTTTTATATTTTCTTGTTATTTTTCAGTTTTTTTATTGTAATTAATACTGCTACTGCTGTTGTTGCTGCTTCTACTACTACTACTACTACTACTATTACTACTACTGCTGCTGCTGCTACTACTGCTACTATTACTACCAATTATTCACATCGACCTTCCCTACAAACTTACTAAAACTTCTACTTCTCCTCCGCCACCTCCTCGTACCACCACCACCACCACCAGTACCACCACCACCACTACTACCACCACCACCAGTACCACCACCACCACTAAAACACTACAACTACCACCAAACACACAACAAATCCCTAACCAACCAACCACTAACCACTACTAGCACCAACACCACACACACACACACGATACCTAACAGCAACACCTATTAATTGTCACACACCTCGCTAACCACATTCCTACAGCACACTACGACCACACCACGACCACGACCACAGCCACCACCGCAAACACCTGATAGGGAGCCCTGTGTGTCAAGGTGTGGTGTTCAGGGTGGAGGGTTACCTGGGCCGCTTCTGCACCTGTATTCTCTCACCTGTATGACCTCTACGCCACAAGCACCAATCTTTTTACACTTTTTAAACCGCTAGCGATGTGTGTGTGTGTGTGTGTGTGTGTGTGTGTGTGTGTGTGTGTGTGTGTGTGTGTGTGTGTGTGTGTGTGTGTGTGTGTGTGTGTGTGTGTGTGTGAAGGAGTTGGTAATGATATATGGGAGGAAAGGAAGGAAAGAGAGAAAAAAAGATAAAAGATGTAAAAGGAAAAGCAAAAAAGTAAGAGAAGGACGATAAAACTAAAAGAACGAGATAAAAAAAAGGTAGAAAGTAAAAGACGACTAAACAAAAGTAAAGAAAATACAACTAAATAAAAAAAAAAAAAAAAAAAAACTCAGCAAAATTAACTTAACTAAAAATGCTCTACAAAAAAATCATGATCCTCTTAATTTTCCTCCCCATAAGACAGTACCCTTATAACCTCACCTGACCCTCTCCCTCTCCCTCTCCTCTCCTCTCTCTCTCTCTCTCTCTCTCTCTCACCGCTGCGGGCTGGTGAGTAGGACGTATCAGAGGTAATGATGTAGATTGTCGGAGGAGACGCATCCACCATCTGGCTCTCTCAATGCTGCCTCGGGGTACTGGAGCCTGTTGCCTAACCTCCTCCTCCTCCTCCTCCTCCTCCTCCTCCTCCTCCTCCTCCTCCTCCTCCAGTTTCGCCTTCTTCTTCCACTCTTCCTATCAGTTTTCTTCTCATTTATCCAATTGCTTTTTATGTTTTTTTTCTGCTTTTGGTTTTTGTTTGCTTCAGTTCCTCCTGTTCCTGTTTTTTTTCTGCATTTTTCTCCAATTCTTCCTTAAGTGTCTCCTTGTTTTGTCTTTATTTTTATCTCTTTCTCTCTCTCTCTCTCTTGCTTTTATTCTGCTTCACTCTTCTCCTCTTCCCTTCATTTATTTATTCCTTCTTCTCTCCTTCCTTCCTTTTTTCCTGTCCTTATCTCTTCCTCCTCCTCTTACTACTGTACTGCTACTGCAACTCTAACTATGAATCTCTCTCTCTCTCTCTCTCTCTCTCTCTCTCTCTCTCTCTCTCTCTCTCTCTCTCTCTCTCTCTCTCTCTCTACGATTCCTGTTATCAGTACTCTCTATGTAATCCAGAATAATCCTAATACTGCTGTTGCTTATCCTCCTATCACATCTCCTCCTCCTCCTCCTCCTCCTCCTCCTCCTCCTCCTCCTCCTCCTCCTCCTCTCTCCTCCTTCTTCCCTTCTTCTCATCTTCCTTCTTGGTTCATCTCGTTCTTAATTCTTAAAGTTTGTTGTCCTGTTCATCCTCCTCCTCCTTCTCCTTCTCCTCCTCCTCTTCTTCTTCTTCTTTCCCCTCCACCTCCTCCTCTGCGTCGTCTTCCTGCTGTTGCTGCTTCTCTTCCACCTCGTCTGCCCTCCTCTGTCTCTGTCTCTCCATGTCTTCCTCCTCCTCCTCCTCCTCTTCCACCTTGTCTACCCTCCTCTGTCTCCGTCTTTCCGTGTCTCCCTCCACCTCGTCCTCCTCCTCCTCCCCTACTCTCTTCTTCTTCTTCTTCTTCCTCCTCCTCCTCCTCCTCCTCCTCCTCCTCCTCCTCCTCCTCCTCCTCCTCCTCCTCCTCCTCCTTTTCTTGCTTTGGTTTGCGTGATTCTCAGTTCCTCTCAATTCATCAGATTTTTCCTTCTCTCTCTCTCTCTCTCTATTATCTCTTTACTCTTTTAATTTCTTTATCTCCTGAACTCAATTCTTTCATTTCTCTCTTTCTCTCTCTCTTTTTTGTTGTTGTCTTCTTCATTTCCTGTCTTCGTAATTTTTCGTTCACGATTTTTTTTTTCCTGGAATTGTTCATTTAATTTAATTTTGTTTTGTGTGTGTGTGTTTTTTTCTTTATCTTTGTCTCTTTTGCATTATTATTTATCATTTATTTCCATTTCTCCTTCTCTACTCTAAACACCCGCATGTTTTGCCTCACTGCTCTCTCTCTCTCTCTCTCTCTCTCTCTCTCTCTCTCTCTCTCTCTCTCTCTCTCTCTCTCTCTCTCTCTCACGCACTTCCTTCCATCTTTTTCTCTCCCCTGACCTCCTCCTCCTCCTCCCTTCTCCCAGTCTTCCTCCATTCCTTCTTCTCAGTTCATCCTTCTCTCCTCCTCCTCCTCCTCTTCCTCCTTTTGCTCTCACAAGTGTGGCTGTTGGCCAAAACCCACACCCAACCTTGTTTTTCCTCCCACACACACGCATGCGCAAACACACACACACACACACACACACACACACACACACACACACACACACGCACGCAAACAAACCTACAGGACATGTTCCTTGCGAATAAATTAACGCGAACACACACACACACACACACACACACACACACACACACACACACACACACACACACACACACACACAAATATACTTTCCCTCTTCTTCCTCCTCCTCTCTCTCTCTCTCTCTCTCTCTCTCTCTCTCTCTCTCTCTCTCTCTCTGAGTAAAAAACATATATTTAATATCAAAACGAAGGAAAAAAATAGCAAAAACAAGGAAAAAAAAACATCTCTCGTTAAGGAAAGAGAATAGTAAAACACGAACAATATCAATAATAATAAAAATAATAACAATAATAATGATAATAATAATAATAATGAAAATAATTATCTTTCTGTAAGACACATAAAAGTCAAGCTAAATTTAAACCAGGTCGAGTGTTTTGAAGCAAGGGTTGACAGGTAAGAGACAGGTAACCAGGTAAACAGGTAAGCAGGAGAGGGAGAGAACAAGAAAGAGAAAAAGAGAGAGAGAGAGAGAGAGAGAGAGAGAGAGAGAGAGAGAGAGAGAGAGAGAGAGAGAGAGAGAGAGAGAGAGAGAGAGAGGAGGAGGACAAGGCAGAAGAGGATTTGTCAAGGAAGCTGAAAGACACAAGAGATGTATGAGAGGGAGAGAAGGAGGGGAGAGGAAGAGAAAATGAGAAACGGAACAGGGGAAGATGAAGATAACGAAAAAAAGGAGAAAGAGAAAGAAAACTTGTGAAGGAAGAGACGAAGGAAGGGAAACGAGGAGGAAATAACGTGACAAGTTGGTAGGGAAGTATTTTAAACGAGAGAGAGAGAGAGAGAGAGAGAGAGAGAGAGAGAGAGAGAGAGAGAGAGAGAGTAATGGACACCTAAATAAGGAATAATAATACTAAACACTAAAAAAGACTACTCTCTCTCTCTCTCTCTCTCTCTCTCTCTCTCTCTCTCTCTCTCTCTCTGTGTCACCCGTCCCTAATTCACCCACTCTCCAGGTGCTACAGGTAAAAATAATTGGTCCACAAATTAGACTACAGGGACACCTCGCTTGTCTGAAGGTACAGGTGTGACTTGTGGTTAGCAGGTGTTTGTGTCCTACCTAATGACGGGTTGGTGAAGATCTCAGTGAAGCCTCGGGTCTGTTCCATTGATATAAAGCTTCATGAGGATTTGGTTCCACATTTGGTGCTTCGGTCTTGTGCTTTAGTGCTTTGGTTGGTGTTTTTTGGGGGGTTTTGTTTTGTTTGTTTTAGTTTGGTTTGGTTTGGTTTGGTGAGGTTAGGTTAAATTGGGGTAGGTTAGGTTGGGTTGGTTTAGGTTGGGTTGGGTTGAATTAGCTTAGGTTTGATTCGGTTTGGCTTGGGATAGGTTAAAGATACATTAAGGTACACGTTACCTCAAGTTAAAGCATTAAGACACAATAAAATAAAGAAAACACCCAAATTTGAACATTAATTGAACTATGAACCTTTAATTTTCCTTCTTTTCACACATAAAATAAAAAAAAACAACAGAAGAAAAGAGACACCAAGGAAAAAAAAGTGAAAAATATATCCACTTCTACCCACTCACCCACCCACCCACAACCACACACACACACACACACACACACAAACCTTCACCCAAAACTTAATTCCTTCACTTTTTACACGAGCATTTATCTTTTTTATTTTTTTTTCCAAGCCCGCCATATTCACCAGACTCCCCTCGGGCCTTCACCACGAGGACACGGTTGACACATGGCCGATTTATGGTAACTCTTGCTCCCAAACTTTACTTTCATCGACTCCATATTTTTTGCCTTCACCTTGAGCCACTGAGAGAGAGAGAGGTGAGAAGTGAGAGAGGGAGGGACAAAAAGGGAGAGAGAAGGGGAGGAAATAGGGAAAAGAAAGAAGGCAGTATGGTCTAAAATG
The DNA here is from genome assembly GCF_017591435.1 of Portunus trituberculatus. NCBI lineage: Eukaryota > Metazoa > Arthropoda > Malacostraca > Decapoda > Portunidae > Portunus > Portunus trituberculatus. The sequence continues at coordinate 16,935,407 of NC_059287.1, read as the reverse complement.
GAGATATAAGTAAGGGAAGATGTGGAGAAATGTAGGTATGGATGGAGGAAAAGGGAGAGACGAGAGGTAAAGAGGTAAGTAGGGAGAGAAAAATGGATAGGATAGTCTAACAGGAAGATTTAAGAGGGAAAGGGAAGAGGGAGAGAGAAGGAGGATCATAGGAGAAGGAGAGAAAGAGAGGGAGAGACAGAGGGAGGGGCAGGTAAGAGGGACAGAGAGAGAGAGAGAGAGAGAGAGAGAGAGAGAGAGAGAGAGAGAGAGAAAGGGTTAAAGGTAGAAAAAGGAATGTAATAAAAAGAACTTAATGGCGAAATAAAGAGGAATAAAAAAAGAAAACTATGTGTCATTGTAACCATTTGTATAAATCATGTAGCAGGATATAGGGGTGTCTCTCTCTCTCACTCCCTCTCCCTCTCCCTCTCTCTCTCTCTCTCACCGTCCCGCTTTGGGCTTTGTTAGGCGTCATTACGGGTATACTATTGCAGCCTTGTCTTGTCTGCCGTGCGTGACAGACTCTCTTCCTCCCTTCCCTTTGTTGAGAAAAGTGAGGCTCCTTCTTCCTCTCAAGCTCCTGTGTCTTTGTCTCTCTCTCTCTCTCTCTCTCTCTCTCTCTCTCTCTCTCTCTCTCTCTCTCTCTCATCCTTCCCTTGCGTCCCATCCTTTGCCTTCACGTTCCCTGCAGGGGCTTAGTTCATTCCCCTCATTAGCTCCTCAACTGGCCGCCTCGAGTTGTACCTTCCATATTTAATGTTTCTCCAGTCTCTCTCTGTGGTTTGTTTGGTCAAGGTTCATTCAACGTTCCTCAGATCGCTTGCAGTGAAGGAAAGTTTGAGAAAAGATGTGGAAAATGTAAAAGCACTTGGTATATTTCTCTCTCTCTCTCTCTCTCTCTCTCTCTCTCTCTCTCTCTCTCTCTCTCTCTCTCTCTCTCTCTCTCTCTCTATCTTCATGCTTCGCTATTTCTTCGTTCGTCTGTCTCGTTTTATATTGCTTCTATTTATTTATTCCTTTTTTTCTTTTTTTCGTCTCGTCTGTTGTCAATTTTTTCTTTTATTTGCCTACATTTTTATTTTATTTCTTTATCACTCACTCTCTTTTCAGACATTCATATCTATTCGTCTTTAATAATTTCTCTCTCTCTCTCTCTCTCTCTCTCTCTCTCTCTCTCTCTACAGGTTGCTTTTCAATTCTGTTTTATAAGCTTCACAAAAAAATAAATAAAAAAAACAATTGAAGAGGAATTATACATACGAAAAACTATCTATTCTTTCCTCTCTCGTACATATATTTTATCCTTTCGTTGCGTTTCATTTTTTTGTAGAAATCGATGAATGAAAAAAAGATGAAAAAAAAAAGGTTAGGCAGGGAAATAAGAGGCTTAGAATGTGAACTAACTTGACCTAACCTAACCTAACATAGCTCAACTTAACCTAACCTAACCAGACTCAACCTAGCCTAACCTAACCTAACCTAACCTAACCTGACCTAACCTAACGCATCACCTTTATCAGCTCTCTTGTCTCTTCAATCTTTTAATTTCTTTATCTGCTGCACTCAATTCCTTCATTTCTTTCTATCTCTCTTTTAATGTTGTTTTTTTTCATTCCAATCTTCGTTTCGTTCTCAGTAATCCTCTTTTTTTTTTTGTCCTGTAATAGTTCCTTTTATTTCAATTTATCATGTTTTTTTTTTCTCTTATTGAAGTTCGATGCATGCCAAGTAGACGATAAGCAACGTATGGAGGAAAACACAGAGCGATACAAGGAAGAAGCGAACAACGTATGGAGGAAAACACGGAGGCTTACGCAGGGAAGGTACCAAATATGTATAAGGATAAGGTACAGGTGGACATGAACGGGAGAGTGTATAAAAGTATGATGGGGTGAATGAAGACGATGGAAATAATTAGGGTGTTTGTAAGAAAGGTAGGCAGAAATGTGAGGTTTGTTTGCATGGAGGAAATATAAATGAGGGAAAAAAAAGGAGGAAGAAGACAAGAAGAAAAAAATAGAAAGAATAAGCAGAAGAAAAAAGAAGGGAGAGAGAATAAGAAAATATAAAAAAAGGACAGAATAAGGAGAAAAGGGGAAAAAAAGATGAAGAAAAGAAATATAGAAAGAAAAAAAAGACGAAAAAAAAGAAAAAGAAATAGAAACAAAAGAAAAACACAAAAAAGGAAAAGAGACGAGAAAGAAAACAAAACAACGATAACGAACAACAAACACCAACGAAGAAAACAAAAACACAACAAACAAAACACACAGACACAAAAATAAATAAAAACAACCCCAATAAAAGAGACAAGCAAGAAACACCCAACGAAAAAATAAGAAAAAAAAAGATAAATAAAAGAAAAAAAATACAAGCGTGACCTGACAAAGCCACCACGACCTGGCTTGCAACTGACGGCTTGCTATCAGACGAGCAGCGACTCTAATCAATATTTACCTCCAATGTGACAGTGGCGAGACGGCGATAGCAGAGGTGAGGTCAAAGGTCACATTCTGGGGCGTCACACATCCTGCCGAGGTCACATGGTACTCGTGACTTCTCCCACTCCTCCTCTCCCTCCTCCTCCTCCTCCTTTCCCTCCTCTCTTCTCCCCTGCAACAAGAGGAAGCGATCTGTCTTCAGGAATTCAAGTGAAAAATGTAATCGTCTTGTGTTTTTGTATTCAATTTTGGTTTTTGTTCATTTGTTTATTATTGTTTGTGTTATTTTTGTTGAGGATTGTGTAAGATTGTCTCTCTCTCTCTCTCTCTCTCTCTCTCTCT
>NC_059287.1:16917633-16920133 GCF_017591435.1 Portunus trituberculatus | reverse complement strand
GTCAGTCAACCAACCAACCAGTCAGTCAGTCAACCAGCCAACCAGTCAGTCAGTCAACCAGCCAACCAGTCAGTCAGTCAACCAAACAACCAGTCAACCAGTCAGTCAGTCAACCAGCCAACCAGTCAGTCAGTCAACCAGCCAACCAGTCAGTCAGTCAACCAACCAACCAGTCAGTCAGTCAACCAAACAACCAGTCAGTCAGTCAACCAGCCAACCAGTCAGTCAGTCAGTCAACCACCTAGCCAATCAGTCAGCCGTCCAGCAATCATTCAACCAAATCATTAATAATCCACCTACATACACACACAGCCACTCAATTCACTCACCCACTTCACCCACCCACTCACTCACCCACCCATCCACTCACCCGGACAGATATAAAAATGTATAGGATGCAGGAGCGGCTACCGTGGGACAGGCGGGGGTGAAGGGCCAATGATGCAAGGATGAGGTCAAGAGATCCAGCAGGACTCTTGATTAATTTAGACCGCGGGATAACAAGGATACCGCACCGACACAGTATATCCTTTACTAGTATTCTCTCTCTCTCTCTCTCTCTCTCTCTCTCTCTTCCAGTATTCTTTTCCTTCGCTTCTCTTTTCCCTGTTCTTCTTCTCGTCTCTTGTTCTGTTCACTTGTTCCAATCTCCTTTCTCATGTTCTTCCTCTTTTCCTTTTCGCTTCTTTCTTTTCTCTTTACGTTATTTCTGTTCATGTTCATCCAAATATTCTTCTCCTTCCTCCGTTTCTTCATTCTCGATTTTCTCTTCTTGCTCATCTTCTTCTTCTTCTTCTTCTTCTTCCTCCTCCTCCTCCTCCTCCTACTCGTCCCTCACAATACAGCGGCCAATGTCAAAGTTGTTTTTTGTTATTTCATTTCCTCTCTCTCTCTCTCTCTCTCTCTCTCTCTCTCTCTCTCTCTCTCTCTCTCTCTCTCTCTCTCTCTCTCTCTCTCAACACACCCACACACTCAATACAGACACAAAACACGAAAGAAAACTTAAAAGAGAACAAGGAAGAAAAGAAATCTATCAAAGAGGAAAGAGAAGAAGAAGAAGGTAAAAAAAAGTCCTCGAAGAAGCACAAAAGAAGAGAATCAAGAGAAAGAGAAAGAGAGAAAGAGAGAAAGAGAAAGAGAAAGAGAGAAAGAGGACGAGACAAGGAAAGGTGAAGGAGGTGAGGGAGAAAACACGAGGAAGTAGAACAAGACTGCGAGGTCACCAAACTTTGCAAGAAACGTGGATGTCCAATATTGTTTTGCTTCCCTCGCGGCCAGTCACTGCTTCCTGAGGCACTTCTGGGCAGGTAGGAGGGATGAGGGACGAGAGGAGAGCAGTAGAGGAGAGGAGGAACACTCAGAGGTAAGGTAGGAAGGCTAGAATGGATGAGGGATGGAAGGAATGAAGAGAAGGACTGTGTATTGTAGGCAAGAGTGTGTGAGGGTCAATCTGGTGATGGAAGGAGGTTAAAAGGAATGAAGAACCGGTTTTGTGAGGGAAGTAAATTCAAAGTTCGAGAAAGAGGACGAGGAGGAGGAGGAAGAGGAGGGGGAGGAGGAGGAGGAGAGGAGAAGGAGGGAGAGAAGAATGTGACAGACAGAATAGGATTGAGAATACGAAAACGTGTAAAGAGAGAAGGATGGAGAATGAACGACGACAGCAATACGGAGAAACACGATTGAAGGAAAGGTTGAAAGAGGCGTTGGCGTGAAATGAAGGAAATAGAGAGAGAAAAGAGAAGAGAGAGAAAAAAAAGGAAGAGGGAAACTGTAGAGAAGAAATATGTTATAAGAGAAGACAAACGATCCGATAAAGAGAAAAGGTATGTGTTTACTCCCCAGAGAGAGAGAGAGAGAGAGAGAGAGAGAGAGAGAGAGAGAGAGAGAGAGAGAGAGAGAGAGAGAGAGAGAGAGAGAGAGATTCAGCCAACTCACAGCCTTATAAAAACACACCATGACGCTTCATTTTGGCGAGGCGTAAGCGAGTCATGACCAGCAGTGTGTAGTTTTTTTTTTTTTCCTTTCTGATCCACACACACAAAAAAGGAAAAATGCCTTCTTACGTGTCTTCTCTTTCCTTTCTTCCTTCCTCTCCTCCTGTCTCTCCGCTTCTCTCCTCCAGTAACCTCCTTCTCTTTCTCCTTGAGCTATTTTTTTTAATCTATTTTCTCTCTTCCTTTATTCCTTTCTTTGTCTCTCCACTCCTTTCCTCATTACTTAATTTTCTTCAACATTTCTTTTTATTCCTTCTCTATTTTCATTTCTTCCTCCAATTTCTCTATCCATTCTTATACTGTATCTCCTTCCCTCCCTCCTCCTTCCAATCCGTTCTCTCTTATCTCCATTCCTTAACACAAATTCTCTCCATTCCTCCATCCTCCTCACCTGAAGTATCTCTCCATGCACACCTTTGATTTTTCTCTCCATTTCTTCTCTTTCCTCCATTCCTAACAGTAAAGTTCATGGAGGACGAAGGTAACACTCCTCCTCCTCCTCCTCC
>NC_059287.1:16892633-16912633 GCF_017591435.1 Portunus trituberculatus | reverse complement strand
CTCTCTCTCTCTCTCTCTCACATCAGTTCTAGCCACAGAGCGCAATCCATCACAGCTATCACCGTCGGTGTTCACCCCTCGTCGATACAAGCAGTGTTCCTTGGTGGGGCAAAAAGGCTCCATCGATGAGGGAAGGAGTGAAAAATGCGACTGATGAATGATTACTGCGCGGGTGTCGTAAATCGTGATGTGTCATTCTGTATCATATTTTTTTCCCTCGTAAATACACAACGGAATATATTGATACAGTCGGTAAGGTAATTGATGTAAGATTCATTCGTTGCGTTGTAAAAAGGTTGTTAGGGTTATCTATATACATTCACACATACATACATACATACATACATACGAACATAAGGAAGTCTTTTTTTTAGTTTGTGAGTGTGAATTTGTGTTTTCTTTGCCTTGATTTTGTTTTATCCTTCAGTTTTCTTGTCTTATCCGTAAAAAAAATCTATTGACACACACACACACACACACACACACACACACACACACACACACACACACACACACACACAGAACTCCTTTCTATTTCAAGTAAGAGACATTTAAGGATTTTCCGAATATATATTTTATAACAAATCTTTTTCCATTACGAATAAGAAAATAGAAGAAAAAATAAACATCCACTACACACATCATCACCATCATCACCACCACCATCACCACCACCATCACCATCACCATCTATTCACTATTTTCTATTAAACCTCTAATATTCTACAGCCTTGCCTTGTATTCTCGCCGCGTCACTCACTCAAACACCTGTCTTTACCTGGCGGCGTGTCATTTGCAACGCGTAGTATTGTCAAGTCGGGGGCGTTTGAGGTTACTTGGAGTCTAAAATTACGTGGAATCTCTATGCTTAAGAAATGACTTTAGGGTAGCTTCAGTACCTTGGTGTTTGTACGGTTTTGGATAGGACAGGTAAGAGTAAAGGTATAAGGGAAGGTAAATTTATTGTTCTCAATTTTTAATCATTGGTTTGACAGGTATATATTGTTTGCTATGGGGATGATAAAGTTGGTGTTTTAAGGTGTAAAGATGGACATTAAAGACGCGCATACATACACGCACGCAAGCATACACACACACACACACACACACACACACACACACACACACACTACAGACGTTTTCCCTTCAAATAGCGTACAATTTCAACATTTACCTACAAGTTCCAACACGTTTCCCACATGCTCAGTCCTCTTATACTCGCGTGTGTCTGTCTGCCTATCAGCTTTACTTATTCCTCGAGTCACGCCATTGAAACAAACGCAGGAAAAATGACAAAAAAAAATATCCACTGAAAACAATGTAGCAGCTATTCTTCCTCTCTCAAACACGTGGACTTCTGCATTTCTTATATGACGAGGTGGAGAAATTCAGTTTATATAAGAGAAGTGAAAAAAGAAAGTCGTAAAATCCACAGAGAACAATGTAATAACTCTTTTCTTTCTCTCAAACACGAGGATTTTTGCATTCCTGAACAATGAAGAACTGAGGAAATTTGTGGAGTTTACATAAAGATAATAAGCTTATATTAGTCATGGTCGCTCGGGGGTTCCGGTAAATGAAACTTGATATATACTATCTTTACTCATTCGAATTTTCTAGTACATGTAGGACAAGCAAGAGAAAAATACCTACTATCAGTTCTACCTGCTTGATTCTCCCATTCGATGCAGGGAAAACGGAGGGAAAAATGTGATATGTTATTAGTCTCACCGAATTTTACTCTTAGTTGTCAAAAGAAGAAGGAAAAGTTGATACTAATAGTTATAACCGTTTGGGTGTTGGAAAAGTGAAATACAAACTGATATTACTTGTTCAGTTCTCGTAAGAAAATTAAATAAAAAATCAATCCATGCTTGTTTCTTCTAAATAAGAAAATAAAACACAAAATAAATGTATTACTATTACTAATCGTTGTCTGGGAAAGCGCAATAAAAACCATTACTATTTCTACTTGTTGGTATTCTTTCAGTCGATCCAGGGAATGAAAAAAAAAAAAGAAAAGAAGATTCCCAACGAGTTCAGAATTGTTAGTGGAAGCAGCAGCAGCAGCAGCAGTTGAGCGCCGCGTCTGATTGGCCAGTGCATCTTTAACTTGAGCGGTATTGTTTGCTTTCTATCCAGTGTGTAATTGCTCCCTTGGCGATCACCTGCACTGCTGATACTGCCCGCCTATATTTTTTCAGTCCTCGTAATAATTGTTTGGCGATGGCCCTCCTTTCTTTTTCCTTTTATTCCTCTTTTTTTAAGGACGCTTCATGTTTGTTTACTTTTGATGCTATTTCTGTTGTTTTCTTAGTGATTATTATTTTTCCTGTAGTGTATTTTTAAAACTTGCCTTTGTTCTGTTAAGTTCTTGTGTTTTCTTGCCAAAATGTTTGTGTTATCGTATTCTTTTGGCTTCTTGCACTTTCCACTTCACTATTATGATTTTTCGCTTCTTACAGCACAAGGTATGTTAAATTATTGCTTTTGCAGCTTAACTCATGTTCTCATTTTTTTTTGACTCAATGTTGCTTCTCTTGTTATTTTTCTATTTGCATCATTTCTTACATTGTATTTTGGGGTGAGAGGGGGCCTTTTTGCAGCTTCTCCTACCTTCTTATGTCCTGGCTTCAAACAGCTTCCATTAGGTAGTGTTCTTCTGTTCTGTCTTCTACTATCCCACCTTCTCCCTATCCAACCTTCCAGACTCCGTTAATTAATGTACCAACACTTCGCATTTCATTATATCCTTCACTTTCCACTAGTGGCAGGCGCAACGCGTGGGCGGTTCTCTCAGTCACTCACTCCTGCAGGACCTAAGATAGTGATGAGGGGCGCCCCATAAACACGTCCAAGGCAGGAAGGAGAGGGAAGGCGCGGGAGGGGGAGCAGCACTTTAGATGATGAAGGAGGGCGGTGAATGGGGAATAACCTCAGTGGAAAGGGGTAAGGCAGGAGATTAGTTAATTTCGTTTTGAGTGAGAGGCAGAAGCGGTCCGGGTAGTGATGGGGTGTGGGAGTGGAGTGGGAGGGGAGTGGAGGACTGTGATTGTTGAGGGTATAGTTCTGTGTGTGTGTGTGTGTGTGTGTGTGTGTGTGTGTGTGTGTGTGTGTGTGTGTGTGTGTGTGTGTGTGTGTGTGTGTGTGTCCTGATTTCCTCATGTGATGCAGAGGAGGTCAAGAGGCAGGACACAAGGATCACTCTGTTGGAATGTGCAGTGGTGGTGGTGGTGGTGGTGGTGGTGGTGGTGGTGGTGGTGGTGGTGGTGACACATGACGCCGGGAGAGGAAGGAAGGCCATGAGGAGGATGGTGAGAGGTGGAGGAAGGTGTAAGAGGAAGAATCGTAAATAAAGTTAAAGAATCTGATGATGAAAGGAAAATACTTGAGAAAAAAGGAAAAACGAATAGAAAAGTAAGTGAAATAAAAATCTTCCAATAACATCAATGAAATAACAAACTGCATTCTCTATTTTCATGTTTTTTTTTCTCTTTCTCTTAATTAATATTTTCTTTTCCTCAAACGTGTGATCATTTCAATTTCATATGTAGTATCAATTCTTTTCCCACTCTCTCTCTCTCTCTCTCTCTCTCTCTCTCTCTCTCTCTCTCTCTCTCTCTCTCTGGCCAATCAACATCCTTATTAACCAGTATAGTCCCAGTACAAGGAAAGGCTTCCCTCACCCTTCCCAGTTCATCTATGTACAAACTACTCGCCTGTAACACAACACAGTACAATACTAAAGACACTACACAACACGACACACAACACGACACGACACAACACAATACAATACAATACAACACGACACGAACCGACACAGCACAGCACAACTCGTCCCTCCATCTACTAACATGACAATTCTTTACCTTAATCCCTCGTGGGGGAGGTCAGCTGTCTCTCCTAATGACATCTGTAGCATCTGTCCTCTGCGCCCACTTCCACTAACACCCAAATGCCTCGTATCTCTTTTAATTCCGTCTATTCCACCTTGGGCACATCTTCCACTCACTTTTTCGCCCTCCTGCCACTTCCATGTACCTTTACAACTACGCAGCTACATTTTTTCCCTCATTTTTTTCCCCAATGTCCGTGACTGCTTATCTTTTCTGTAGCGTGGAATAAAGACGACGTTGGGACATAATGGTGATGTATGGAGACGAGACGAGGACACGGAGAGGATGAAGAGGACGGAGATGAAGCGTGTAAGAATCAGGGAAGCGAAGAGAAGAAAGGAGGAGGAGGTGGAGGAGGAGGAGGAGGAGTCTAAAACAAACCAGCATTGTTGGGGCTGTTAAGAAAATGACTCCAGCAAAGTAAACAAAAGGCATCTCCCAAACTGTGGCCCTGTCACAGAAAATGGGAAGCGGAACAATCCAGTAAGCAAGGGAAATATAAATAAAATGGAGGGTTTGTCAGAGAGAGAGAGAGAGAGAGAGAGAGAGAGAGAGAGAGAGAGAGAGAGAGACTACCAAAAGAAGCTAGAACAAAAAAATATCCTATATCTACTTTTCTTCTTCTTCTTCTTCTTCTTCTTCTTCTTCTTCTTCTTCTTCTTCTTCTTCTTCTTCTTCTTCTTCTTCTTCTTCTTCTTCTTCTTCTTCTTCTTCTTCTTCTTCTTCTCCTCCTCCTCCTCCTCCTCCCTCCTCCTCCTCTTCTTCTTCTTCTTCTTCTTCTTCTTCTTCTTCTTCTTCTTCTTCTTCTTCTTCTTCTTCTTCTTCTTCTTCTTCTTCTTCTTCCTCCTCCTCCTCCTCCTCCTCCTCCTCCTCCTCCTCCTCCTCCTCCTCCTCCTCCTCCTCTTCCTCTAAACAACTTCCTTTTCTTCATTTCCCACAAAAACAACAAAAACAAATTGGTTCAAGAGACACATAATCCAAAACCACAAGAAAAAATTAAGCTGGCAATAATCGTCTCTCTCTCTCTCTCTCTCTCTCTCTCTCTCTCTCTCTCTCTCTCTCTCTCTCTCTCTCTCTCTCTCTCTCTCTGAAGTTTGGGAATAAAAGTGTACATTTCTCAGGGTATAACGTATAATTATTGTCCATTTTTTTCTTTCTGCCTTTTATTTATCGAGAACTTTTACCATTAAACTTGTATGTTCCTCTGCTTAAAGTAAAGTAACTTCCGCCAGACTCCAGAAATGTGTGAACAGAGAGAGAGAGAGAGAGAGAGAGAGAGAGAGAGAGAGAGAGAGAGAGAGAGAGAGAGAGAGAGAGAGAGAGAGAGAGAGAGAGAGAGACGATTATTGCTCGCTTAATTTTTCTTGTGGTTTTGGATTCTGTCTCTGAACCAATTTTTTTTTACTATTTTTTGTGGGAACTGAAGAAAAGGAAGCTGTTTAGAGGGGAAGGGAGGGAGGGAGGGAGGCAGGGAGGGAGACAGACAGACAGACAGACAGACAGACAGACAGACAGAAAGACAGAAAAAGCCAAACAAGCAGACAGACAGACAACACACACACACAAAGGGACAAAGAAAACACACCTTCAAATAATAACTTCAACCATAACAACATAAACCACAAGACAGATCGATAATGACAACACCAAAACACACACACACACACACACACACACACACACACACACACACACACACACACACACACACACACAACATTCATCCTTTATTTCTTCACCCGAGTTTGCTTCTATGGCCTATCTCTCTCTCTCTCTCTCTCTCTCTCTCTCTCTCTCTCTCTCTCTCTCTCTCTCTCTCTCTCTCTCTCTCTCTCTCTCTCTCCAGGAAGCGGACAGGCAAACAACACAGTCCTAGATTAAGAAGACCCCAAAATGAACTAGTGCTCTCTCTCTCCCTCTTCCTCTCCTTCTCTCTCTCTCTCTCTCTCTCTCCCTCTTTCTCTTGACTCCCCCTTGCCTTTGTTTTGGCCTTACTCTTACGCCGAGACCCACAAGGAAATGTCAACACCGCGTCACTGTTTTCCACCGTTTTTTGTCTCGTGGTTACTCAAGAATCAGTGAGTTTTGTCCAGCAGGAAACAAAAGGTTGGTTCTCGTCCCAGCCACACACACATGGGAGCCTTATTCACCAGCTGAGGGGCAGGTGAAGGGAAGGGAAACGCTGGAGATTGAAGGGATGGGAAGGGAATGAAGGAAGCGATCTGCCATTGACGGTCTGTGAAAGAGAGTGAGAGAGTGAGAGTGTGAGGCAGAGGAGGAAAAGAAATTGGGATGAAGACACGGTGAGACTGAATGAGATGTGTTTTTTTTAAAGGGAAATGAAAAAAAGGAGAAAAAAATATGAAGTTCTGAATAAACGCTGCTTGAGGAATGTCTCTCTCTCTCTCTCTCTCTCTCTCTCTCTCTCTCTCTCTCTCTCTCTCTCTCTCAAGTAAAAATAAAAAAACATGAAACTCCAAATAAATAGTGCTTGAGGTCTGTCTCTCTCTCTCTCTCTCTCTCTCTCTCTCTCTCTCTCTCTCTCTCTCTCTCTCTCTCTCCGTCTTCCTTCGACCATCTGCCTCCTGAGCCGCGGGAAGCAATTAGCCAAGGCGGGAAGGAGAGAGAGAGAGAGAGAGAGAGAGAGAGCAAAAAAAGAATCACCTCTCTCTTTAATCCGGGAATGTATTGGCCGCTCTCTGTAACGAGGCAGTTAAGGCCGCTTGTAATTAAAGAGTACTAACAGCCAACCTGGACGTAAGCGCGTGGTAATTAGAGCAAGTAAATGATAGTTATACCTTCCTAATTGGGCACTTCCCGAGCGAGAACGAGAAATTGAGAGAGAGAGAGAGAGAGAGAGAGAGAGAGAGAGAGAGAGAGAGAGAGAGAGAGAGAGAGAGAGAGAGAGAGAGTCAAATTAAACTACTACTGCAGCGACACATACATACATTCACCCCTCTCCCATCCCACACACACACACACACACACACACACACACACACACACACACAGACACACATGTATATCTGTATATCAGCTCTCTCTCTCTCTCTCTCTCTCTCTCTCTCTCTCTCTCTCTCTCTCTCTCTCTCTCTCTCTCTCATTAATCTTTGATCTTGACTCTCCTACACATATATTCCCTTTTCTTTCCTCCATTCAGGGCAACACTTCCTTTAACCTCCTCTCTCTCTCTCTCTCTCTCTCTCTCTCTCTCTCTCTCTCTCTCTCTCTCTCTCTCTCTCTCTCTCTCAGTCCACTAACATGGCCGAGATATAGCTTTCTCTAACAAGCAGTCCTCCTCTTACTCTTCTTCTTCCTCCTCCTCCTCCTCCTTCTCCTTCTCCTTCTCCTCCTCCTCCTCCTCCTCCTCCTCCTCCTCCTACCGTAATCAAGCACCTCTTCACAGGCCACGGCACGCCGGATTGTGTTAACTTCCTCCTCCTCCTCCTCCTCCTCCTCCTCCTCCTCCTCCTCCTCCTCCTCCTCCTCCTCCTCCTCCTCCTCCTCCTCCTTCTCTTTTACTTCACTATTCTCCGCATCTCTTCCTTCGCCATCTTCCTCTGTCTTCATATATCTCTCTCCTATTTCTTTCTTTCTGTACCTAAGTTCACCTCTTCGTCATTCTTCCTTCTTCTCTTCCTACTCCTTCTTCCTCTTCCTCCTCCTCCACCTGCATCCATGACTCCCTCCTCCCTTAAGTCTTGACTAGTAACGCATCTTCTGCCTCCGAATTTTAAGCCAGTTTTCTCATCGTCAAGTGACACAAGACCAAGGAAGGATAAATCTGAGAAAAGTGTGCAGGTGTTGCTAAGATTTTCAGCGTAATTGGCGTGAAGGTGTAGAGATTTTCGTCCATTCATGTGAGTAAGTTGTCAGTTGGGTTGCCTTTTTTGTCTATCCTTTCTTTTTTTTCTTTCTTTCTCTCTTTTTTTTTTTTTTTTGTTTGAGGTGAGTTGGGTGGAGGACATTAGTAGGAGGGTGAATAGCTTTCTTCTTCTTCTTCTTCTTCTTCTTCTTCTTCTTCTTCTTGTTGGTCTAGTTTTTGTTGTTTTTTTCTTCTTGACTGCCAAATGGTAAATCCAAGTCAGGTTTTCATTAGGTTATATTAGATTCTCACTTTTATCTAGCCTTCTCGTTCTTATTTTCTTTAACTTTTCATTTCTCTTGTTCTAGATTTCTTTTGTTATATTTTTCACCTCATTTTACTTAACCCCTTCAGTACCGAGACGCATTTTTACCTCGATTTTTGGGGTATGATCAGACGAAAGTGTCTATGGTGGTCAAAATATCAATGGCCAGTCTTTACTATTCTAATCCCAACATATGTTTCTGAAGCTGTATAAAATCCCCAAATAGTAACCAGAATAATTATGAAAACGTGTCATGGTACTGGAGGGGTTCAATTGGGTTGGGTTAGGTTAGGTTGGGTAAGGTTAGGTTAGGTTACTTGTACACTTCTTGTTCTTGTTCGTTTCTTCACGATTTTCTAGTTTTTGTTTATGTTCTTCTGCCTCACTGCCGGCCAGCTGGTCAATGTAGCTTAGGTTAAGTAAGGTCAGGTTAGGTTAAATTAGTTTATTCTGGGCTCTTCCTCTTCCTCCTCCTCTTGTTTCCTTTTCTTCTTCTTCTTTCTTATCCTCTTCGTCTTTCTATCAGCTGGTGCATGTAGGTTAGCTTAAGTTAGGTCAAGTTAGGTTAAATTAATTTGTTCTGGGCTCTTTCTCTTCCTCCTGCTTCTTATTTTTTTTTCCTTCTCCTCCTCCTTCCCCTTTTTCTTCTTCTTTCTTCTTCTTCTTCTTCCTTCTTCCCTCTCCTCCCGGTCTTCCTCGTTGACAAAGAGTAATGCAAATGTGACGTGCTTCCTAATTCTGTTACACCAAGTTATATTAAGTTAGGTTAAGTTAGTTTATTCTTTCCTATTCTTTTACTCCTCCTCCTCCTCCTCCTCCTCCTCCTCCTCCTCCTCCTCCTCCTCCTCCTCCTCCTCCTCCTCCTCCTCCTCCTCCAGCTGCTCCTCCTCCTCCTCCTCCTCCTTCTCAATGGGTTATTTTCTAATTAGACGTAGAGAAATGAGTCACGTTCATTTAAGACACATTAATTCAGCTTACTCTCCTTCATTCTTCCTCTTCTTATTTTGTGAGTGGGTTAGGTTAGGTTAGGTTTGGTTAGATTACGTAAGGAAGTTAAAATAAAGACTTAGTTTCATTTTTCCCTATTCTTCCTTTAAGTCTTCCCTATTCTTCCCTATTCTTCCTTTAAATTTTCCCTATTTTCCTATTCTTCACTATTCTTCCCTATTCTTCCTTTAAATCTTTCCTATTCTTCCTATTCTTCCTTTAAAACTTCCCTATTCTTCCCCATTCTTCTCTATTCTTCCTTATTCTTCCTTTAAATCTTCCTTCCCTATTTCATTTTCTAGTGGAAGGTGCAAATGTGGACTATCTCCCTATTAGGTTAGATTAGATTTAAAGGCTAGGTCAGATCAGGTTGAATAAAAGTAATCTTCTCTATTCTCCCTCTCCCTCCTACTCTCTCCTCCCTCTCTTTCCATCTCTCCCTCTCTCAAGCTGGCGGTGCAAATGCGAGGTGTTTTTCTAATTAGTTTCCTCTCCTCCTTTGTGTCTTCGATCAAAAGGCTTCTCGAGGTCCCACCGCTGGACTGCGTAATTAATGGAGTCTAGCAAAGCGAATCCTCACACACAACACAACCTTTTTATCACTGCGTCTCTCCCAGCCTGAATCTCGCTCGTGAAATTCTGTTGCACTTTTAACGCGCTTTTACTTCACTTCCCACGATCACGACGGCTCTGTTATTTGTTCCCATCCTTCATTTTACAAGTGGACTCTAAATACTGCCTCATCGTTCGTTCGTTCTCTCTCTCTCTCTCTCTCTCTCTCTCTCTCTCTCTCTCTCTCTCTCTCTCTCTCTCTCTCTAGATTATACATGGATTTCTGATTTTTAGCTCTTCTTCAAAAAAACTCCCAAATAATGTTGAAATTGACGAAATATAGTTTATTGAGAGAGAGAGAGAGAGAGAGAGAGAGAGAGAGAGAGAGAGAGAGAGAGAGAGAGAGAGAGAGAGAGAGAGAGAGAGAAGATCTCTTCAGTTTTCGTTTTCATTTAACATAAACAAGATTAGTTATTTTTATGTGTAATGATAATAAATAGTAAAAAACAAAATGTGTGTGTGTGTGTGTGTGTGTGTGTGTGTGTGTGTGTGTGTGTGTGTGTGTGTGTGTGTGTGTGTGTGTGTGTGTGTGTATTTTTTCTCCCTTTGTATTTACGAGTGAAAAATATAAGAGGAAGTACAAAAAGAAACCAACACTTGCTCTCTCCGCCACGCTGCTGATTATACTGTAGGCGTTCAAACTTTACGTCTTCACGCTGATAAATCTTTAAGAGGGAAAAGTTTTGTGTGTGTGTGTGTGTGTGTGTGTGTGTGTGTGTGTGTGTGTGTGTGTGTGTGTGTGTGTGTGTGTGTGTGTGTGTGTGTGTGTGTGTATGATCTGCTGCAGTCTCTGACGAGACAGCCAGACGTTACCCTACGGAACGAACTCAGAGCTCATTATTCCCGATCATCGGATAGGCCTGAGACCAGGCACACACCACACACCGGGACAACAAGGTCACAACTCCTCGATTTACATCCCGTACCTACTCACTGCTAGGTGAACAGGGGCTACACGTGAAAGGAGACACACCCAAATATCTCCACCCGGCCGGGGAATCGAACCCCGGTCATCTGGCTTGGGAAGCCAGCGCGCTCTAACCACTGAGCTACCGGGCGCGCGCGCGCGCGCGTGTGTGTGTGTGTGTGTGTGTGTGTGTATAAAGGCAGGATGTTCAGATAAGGTGCATGTATCAAAATTATTACGTTAGATGATAAAATAGATAAATTTTTGGTAGTCTTAAAAAATAATGACTATATAAATTAGACATAAAGTGACCCAAGCTAACTTAACCCCTTCAGTACCAGGGCGTGTTTCTATATTCATTCTTCTTACTATTTGGTGATTTTATACAGCTTCAGAAACTCATGTCGGGATTAAAAATAGTGGGGACTCTAGCTGTTAATCTTCTGCCCTCCATAGACGCTTCCTAATGTCAATGAAATGGTCTAATCGTACACAAATCTCAAGGTAAAAATGTGTCTTAGTACTGAATGGCATAAAGAAGGCTAAACTAACTTCAGGTAACTCAAAAATACCCTAACTTAATCTCATACAACCTTACCTAATCTCACCAAAACATAAAAAAACAACTTAACACGTAATTTTAGTGGTAACTTAACGAAATATAAATATAAAAAACCACATTATATACCGACATTAGGTGATACCCCTCTCCCTCTCTCTCCCTCTCCCTCTCTCTCTCTCTCTCTCTCTCTCTCTCTCTTTGTAGTCGTTTCCAGGAAGAACGACTTGGGATCTGGACTTCATTTTTCCAGCGTCTACCTTCCAGCCAACAGAGGGCTTCCAGATGGGTCCTCCAGGTGCGGGCTTCCCTGTGTGTTCAAGCCTCACCCACTTCACTAATTATCACCTCCTTTCAAAAGCCTAAAAAGAATTAAACCCCATTACTAAAGGTGTTTTGTAACTGGGTCCGTATTACATATATGGGTTTCTCTAATTAAGATTTGTTGACGTAAGTGTGTGTGTCTCTGTCTCTGTCTCTCTGTCTCTCTCTCTCTCTCTCTCTCTCTCTCTCTCTCTCTCTCTCTCTCTCTCTGTGTGTGTGTGTGTGTGTGTGTGTGTGTGTGTGTGTGTGTGTGTGTGTGTGTGTGTGTGTGTGTGTGTGTGTGTTTCTTTATCAGTATTTATCAATGTAGAATAAACACAACGAAACTTAACCGCATCACACTTCCCTACCAATCGCAAAACACACACACACACACACACACACACACACACACACACACACACACACACACACACACACACACAAATTACAGCCACACATACACACAAAAAAATGTTTCCCCAATGACTTTTTCCCCATTATATTTTCTCCTCGATCTCTTTGATAACGAGGCCTCAGTCTATAGTGGCGGTTGCTATCATGGCTTGCCTCAATTACAGCACAGGTATATCACTCTATGCCAACAACAAAGGGCACACGGAACCAGTGGCCGCGAGAAGCTGGTTAGTTGTTTGTATTGTATTTGGCCCGCGTGCTACACCGTCCCTCTATTTTCAAACAAAGGGATGCAAAAATGATAGAAATGATACAGACGAAAATATAAATGATACGTAAATTTGTCTATGCTTCTGATACAATTACAAGGGATTTCTAGTTTCGTCTTCTTGTTTCTGTTCTCTATGTTTTGATTTGGGGTAGTAAATTGACACGATACGGAAATGTTGTGAGTGATACATAAATCTGCTGTTTTTTGATGCATTTATAAGGAGTTTTTTTTTTTTTTTTTTGCTTTTCATTCTCATTTTCTGAAGATTATTTTTTTTTCAAAGTGTGTCGCCGTGGTACAGTGGAACCATGCGTGCTTTGAGATCCGAGGTTCGAATCCTGTCCACGGTCCGAGTGTAGGTTGTGTTTCCTCACTCAGGGCAACGGTTTCCTAGCGGGTGGGCTTTGAGATAGGAGGTACCCCAAAAAGTATCCCCTTTAGCCCATAAATTCTCGTGAAAAGCCCACATGGTATCAATAAAAAACATATATATTCCATTAGATAATAAATTGAAACGATACGAAAATTATATAAGTATTACACAAAAATCTGGTAATATTTCGAATACAATTATAAGAATATCCGTTTTCATTTCTTATCTATATCAATTATTTTCTCAACACTAATTTTTTTTCGAAGAGTTTCAACATATTCCAATCCCCTTTTGTACACTTGCAGACATTTTGGTTCCAGTAATTTCTTTCTACCAATAATTTTTCCTTTATTTTCATATATTTCATTCCATCGTGCAACAAACTTCATAATACATTGATTCTAGACTCTAATCCTCTTCTGTACACTATAAACTCTTTGATCTCACTATTTCCTTTCGCTAAGTGTGTAATTAACTTAAAAAAACCATGTTAGTGAGAGTCAAGACACGATTGAATGCTGCTTTTTAGACACCGTAAGGGTTCTCGATCTTATAATCCTCCTCGCAGCTTTTATCCTCCCTCAACGCCTGTAGTATATGCTAATTCCTCGAAGTTAAGAGGCGATCTAATGCTACACTTGTTCAATTTAAAGGTTTCTGATCGTGTTTGCATTCGTGTCTTCCTTAAAGTTTCCCAACGCGTCCTCTTCTTTCTCCTCCTCATTCACTTACTTTTTTCCTCTTCTTTTGCTAATTTGTGAGTTAAAGAGCTGATCCAGTGTTATTTTTGTTACTTTTAAAGACTTTTGATGGTATTTTCATTCGTCCTCCTCCTCCTCCTCCTCCTCCTCCTCCTCCTCCTCCTCCTTCTCCTCCTCGTTTTCCTCAGGAACCTTTTCTTTTTTTCCCTCCACTTTTATTTTTACCTTCGTGAAAGAAAACGAGAACACGGAAAGGTTGTTCACCGTAACCACTGCATGAGACGGAAAAAAAGGAAAAAAGTAAAGGAAAAAAGAGAAATAATATCTTCTGTGTCACGTAAGCAAAGCGATGAGTCTGCCGCAGTCTCTCTCTCTCTCTCTCTCTCTCTCTCTCTCTCTCTCTCTCTCTATGGTGGTGGTGATGGTTGTGGTCTTTTTCCTTTTAAATTTGTCACTTTTATAATTGATAAGATTTTACGCTCTCTCTCTCTCTCTCTCTCTCTCTCTCTCTCTCTCTCTCTCTCTCTCTCTCTCTCTCTCTGCTCTCTCTCTCTCTCTGCAAGTATTTCTCTCTCTCTCTCTCTCTCTCTCTCTCTCTCTCTCTCTCTCTCTCTCTCTCTCTCTCTCTCTCTCTCTCTCTCTCTGCAAGTGCTTTATATTGGCTGTCTTGTATTGCCTTCCTGGAATGCATGAGTTTGCACCTTCCTCTGTTTCATCCCCGACTAACGTGTAAATATCGGAATAAAATGTAGCAAAGGGACTTCACTCAAAGGATTTTCTCCATTTTACTAGCACCTGTGAACCCCCTCTCTCTCTCTCTCTCTCTCTCTCTCTCTCTCTCTCTATTGCTGTGTTGGTTTAAGGATTGACTGATCTTTTTTTTCTATTTTCTCTTTTCTTTTTCTCTCTCTGTTTCATTCTCCCGGTGTTGCCTCTCTCTCTCTCTCTCTCTCTCTCTCTCTCTCTCTCTCTCTCTCTCTCTCTCTCTCTCTCTCTCTCTCTCTCTCTCTCTCTCTCTGCATTCTTTAAACCTTCCAGCATCCAATCTCAACTAATTTTGATTGCTTTTAGTGAAAGTTACAGTTTTTTTTGTCGTTAAGTTAGGTTAGTTAAGGTTAGTTCTCTACGCCATTCAGTCAAAAAAATACAGGAGAGTAAAAGAAAACACGCATGAATTTGGGTAATAATGTGACTTTGGGATACGAACTTTCTCTCTCTCTCTCTCTCTCTCTCTCTCTGGAAATTTGAACTAAACTAATTATTTTCGTCACGGGGCTCTCCATTTCCCGCCAAATTTTCTCACAGACATTTTTCCGAATCGAGCGACTAACTGCCTGCGGTTAATTCATTCCACATTTTGTCCACCCAGCCCTCTCCACCTTCTCTTTTTCCTCCCTTTTTGAGTTTGGTGTCCCGTTACCCCCTTCAGTTCCACGACGCGTTTACATATTTACTCTGGATACTTTTTAGCGACTCTCTACAGGTTCAGAAACTTACGTGTGAGATTAACAGAGTGAGGACTGTGGCTATTAATCTTCTGACCTCCATAGACCCTTCCAGATGTACAGAAAATCGTCTTATCATTCTAAAACGTAAAGTAAAAATGCGTCCCAGTACTGAAGGGGTTAAAAAGGAAGGAGAGAGAGAGAGGGTGTGGTAGTATGATTTCCTTATTTACCGTGCCTTGAAAGATACCCCTTGTGTGTGTGTGTGTGTGTGTGTGTGTGTGTGTGTGTGTGTGTGTGTGTGTGTGTGTGTGTGTGTGTGTGTGTGTGTGTGTGTGTGTGTGTGTGTGTGTGTGTGTGTGTTCGTTTGATGGGACAGGTGACGTGATTTCGACGTAAAAAATGCAAGTAAGTAAGATCTTTGGATGGTGTTTTAAACTAGATTCAAATGGATTCTTTTTTTCTTTCTTTTTTTTTTTTGGTGGAGAGGATGACAGGAATGTGTGCGGTTGATGAAGGAAGGAGTGGATGGGGGTTGGTCTCTCTCTCTCTCTCTCTCTCTCTCTCTCTCTCTCTCTCTCTCTCTCTCTCTCTCTTCTCTCCATCTGTTTGTCTATACATCTATTTATCTATTCATTTATCTACCTACCCATTGGTCTACTTACACACTTGTCTATATATCTCTAAATCTATCTATTTGTTTATCTATCTTTATTCAATACTCTAATACACTTAATCCTACCATCATTCTCTCTCTCTCTCTCTCTCTCTCTCTCTCTCTCTCTCTCTCTCTCTCTCTCTCTCTCACACACACACAAGGGGCGTCTGTGGGGTGGATAGAGTGCCGGTCAGGAAGGACAGAGCTTTCCTTTCAGTGTTCTCAAGCAGGTCTAAGTTTCAGAGGTCCAGGGAAATACGTCTCTAATTCATCCCCTGAAACCTGAGAACTGAGAAGGTTGGGAGCAATGGAATGCAGGATTGGTTAGGTTAGGTTAGGTTAGGTTAGGTTAGGTTAGGTTAGGTTAGGTTAGGTGAGATGAGGTGAGATGAGGTTAGGTTAGGTTAGGTGAGGTTAGGTTAGGTTCTTTATATCATTTCTTTTTCGTTTGTAGCCTTTTACTATTTTTCTCATCCTTCTCATTCTTTTTTGGTTTCTATATTTCTTTTTCCCTTGGCTGGATAGGTGGTGAGGTGAAGTGAGATGAGGTTAGTTGAGGTGAGGTTATCCTATATATTATTCCTTTCCTTTCTGTATATTTTTTATCATTTTCTCGTCATCCTTTTATTCCTTTTCATTATGTTCAATTCTATAAGCATTAAGGTGAGGTGACGTGAGGTTGGGTGAGGTGACATGAGGTTTTTCTATATATCATTTCTTTCCTTTTTTTTCCAACTTTTTATTCATTTTCTCATCCTACTCATTCTTTTTCTTTGTACTATATTTTTTCGTCTTCCTTGTCTGGATAAGTGATAAGGTAAGGTGAGGAGAGGTGAGGTGAGGTCAGGTAAAGTGAGATTCTTTTATATATTTCTCGTTTTTTTTTGCATCTTTTTATTCATTTTCTCCTCTTCTTATTCTCTTTCTTGGTCTTCAATTTTTTTCTTTTCTCTTGAGCATTGGTGAGGTGAGGTGAAGTGAGATGAGATGAGGTGAGATTCTTCTATAAATTCCTTTCTTTTATTATAGTTTTTTATTCGTTTTCTCATCCTCCTCTTATCCTTTTTCACTATGTTTCATTCTATAGGTGGTGACGTGAGGTGAGGTGAGGTACGGTTAAGTGACGTAAGATTCTTCTATATATCTTTTCTTTCCCTATTTTTGTAACTTTCTTTCATTTCTTCATCCTCCTCGTATTCTATTTCCTGATCTTCTATTCATTCTTCTCCCTCGTTATTCTTTCAACCACGGCTCATCCTTTACAAACTGCTAAGTGTTTTTATAGCGATTGTCACGTCTGTCCTCCTTTCCATACTCCCACGCACACGTTTCCATGCAAACTTACAAGATTCCACATTCTTTTTGCTTCATAGTTTTTTTTTTTTTTTCATTCTTGACTTTCTGCACTTTTTTTTTTGGCTTCGTTTGATCTTTTCTCCTTTCTTTTGTTCTCCCTTTTTGTCTTTCTCTATCTTTCTTTCTCTGCTCTGGCTTGTATCAATTTGTGTCTTTTTTCTGTTTTTTTTTTCCTGTATCACTTCTTTTTTCAGCCTCCGTATCAACTTCTCTTTTTCTTTTTTTCTTTTTTATTCTATTTTCACTTTTATCTTCATCCCTTCATTATCTTTTCACTTCTCATCAAAATTACTTCATCCTTTCACTCCTTCACATTCACCTACTCCACCACCTCCTCGTCTTAACACTCCATCACCTTCTCTATTCCCTTTCCACCACTCCTTCATCCCAGCACACTCCCTCACCTCGTCCCTCTTTTCATCATCTCCAGTTCATCTTCCACCTACACTTCCCCCACCCGGCCTTCCCACACAGTAAAGTAATGGAGTTAAGACCCGCAGCACCAGGTAGACTACCGGGACAGGTAACTTTGGTCCTAAGTAAAGAGGCTTTGTGCTCCCCACTACTCCTGTGCCTCCACTTTACTGAGTACCTTTAGAAGTAGTGGTGGTGGTGGTGGTGGTTGTAAAAATAAAAGAGAAAAGAAGAAAATTGTAGTTGTAGTGGTGGTAGTAGTAGTAGTAGTAGTAGTAGTAGTAGTAGTAGTAGTAGTAGTAGTAGTAGTAGTAGTAGTAGTAGTAGTAGTAGTAGTAGTAGTAGTAGTAGTAGTAGTAGTACCTCTCTACCAATCTTTTCAAAATCTACTAACACACTCTGCTTCTCCTCCTCCTCCTCCTCCTCCTTTTTATTCCGTACCCAACAGTAATGTATCACTTTGTCCTCACTCTTCTATCCTCTTCTCCCTCCTCCTCCTCCTCCTCCTCCTCCTCCTGCTCCACCTCCACCTCCACCTCCTTCTCCTCCTCCCTTCCCAGCTCGTCCACTAAGAAAACATCCACCTGTTTACGCACTCCCCCTGATCTACACTATGCTTCCTTACTCTCCTTATGCAAATGAAGGTCCGCCTCCCTGCTCCCGAGTTAGTGCCGCGAGGGGGAAGGCCAGAGCGAGGCGCCAGTATATGTAACTCGTACGGACACAGTTGCCGCCACCCACAGGACACTGGCCAGGCAAAGGAACGGGAGTGAGGGAGCTACTCTTGTGTACTGCTTGGGTTCCCATTGGTGTGTCGTGACTGGGTTTTCTTATTTTTTTAATGTATAAGGGAAATCCGACCAAGGGCAACTAAAGACTGTGATTAAAAAAAAAAAAGGCCTACTAAGATGCCAGTCCCCAAATAGGTTCAGGGAATGTGGCTAGAAGGGTTCTCCCAGGATGGTTAAAGGAGTAATTTTTTTTCTTTCCAATTTTATATATTGGGTGAAAAATGTATTTGTAGTTAAATGCATTGAGTTTTGTGTGAAGGAAGAGCGTTCTCATTCATTCGTTTACTTGTTGTACGAAAAAAAAAAAATACTTTCGTTTATATAGATGAAGTAAAATTGAATATAAGGAAAATGAAGGAAAAAAAAAATAATAAATGCTGGAATAAAAAGAATGTGAGTAAAATTGTTGGTGATGATAAAAGGTAACTGTAAATAAGTGTTTTCTAAGGTTTTGTTCTTTTTTTTATGTAATGCAGTTTTCAGGATTTTCGTTATTGTTCGATCTTATTTAATTTATCTTTTCGTTTTTTTTTTTTTTTATCTAAGTGTTAACATAATACTAAGGATGAGTATTTTTTTCCTATACAACATTCACCATATTCCCTCCTTCCTTTCTGCCTTCTCTCCATCCATCCTTTCTTCCTTCCTTCCTTCCTTCTTCCTTCCCTCCATCCATCCTTCCTTCCTTCCTTTCCTCTCTCCATCCTTCCTTCCCTCCCTCCTTCCTTCTCTCCCTCCATCCTTCCCTCCTTCCTTCCTTCCATCCCCTTTTACTTCTTTCCCTCTCTTCTTTTCTCCTTCTTTCCTTCTCTACAATAATTCATCCTTCTTTCCTTCCTTCCTGCCTTCTCTCTCTCCCTCCATCCTTCCCTCCTTCCCTCCTTACTTCCTTTTCCCCCTCCATCCTTCTCTTCTTCCTTCCTTCCCTCCCTCCCTCCTTTCATTCTTCTTTCCTTCTTCCTTGCCCTCCTTTCTTCCCTTCCCCCCACAAATGAATAGTCCCGCTGCCAGTAGCGTTACGTGGGCACGGATGATTAGTTCATGCCACGAAAAGGAACAAAAAAAATATTGAGAAGATCAACGAACGTCACGAAATGTACGGAAATTGAGGTGGACTTCAGTTTTGTCCTCCGTCATTGATGAATATACATTAATCTCTCTCTCTCTCTCTCTCTCTCTCTCTCTCTCTCTCTCTCTCTCTCTCTCTCTCTCTCTCTCTCTCTCTCTGTCTCACTCACTCAATCATTTACTTATTTCCTTATTTATTTTCATAGTTGGATATTAAGACATTTATTCAGCTATTTTCTTTTATTTAGTCAGCTAGTCAGTCAGTCAATTAGTTGCCTAGTTAGTCACTTTGTTTCTTAGCCAGTTACTCAGCCGCCAGTCAGCCAATCAAACAAGCAAACACTCAAAACACTCCATCAGTCAGTCAAGCAGTCATTCTTTCTCCCTCACCCTCACCAGCACCCTTCCTCACCCTCCCTTTGACATCTTGATTTGCTGAATATCTGAGCAGCGGGAAGATGATCTGAGAAGCATGCGGTAGGGAGGTGAAGGGGATAGGCAAAGGTGACCCACATAGCGAGCCGGGCGTGCAGGCGAGGAGGAGGAGCAGGAGGAGGAGGAAGTGGGAGTGGAGCATGCCCCGTGTAGGTGTTGGAACAAAGGTGCGCACTGTTAGCGTCATAAGTAAGTTCAGGCGGCCTTTTCCCGACACGTTTATACTGTCTTGCACCCCTGGCCGTGTGTTTACGAGAGAAGGTGGAAGGTAAGGTTAGCTATACTTGTGCGTGTATGGAGGTGGAGAGGTGCAGGCAGAAAAGGTGAAGATATCAGCTCTCTTCTATAGTTTGTCTTCTGAAGTCAAGGTAAAGGACTTATTCTAATTTATTATTTTTTTTCGTCCTTTTTTTCCCTCTACCTTATTTTATGTAGGAAAGTTTAAGGTATATGCGTATCTTTATCCTCTCTCTCCCTCTCTCTCTCTCTTACTTCCTCTTCTTCCTACATCCTTAGATACGGTCTCAGATACACCTGTAATTCATAAATACAGGTTTTTTCTCCAATCTGTCCTGTACACCTGCGAATGACCTCCAATAAACATCACTACACCAGTAATTGTTCTTCTAGGCGGAAAAGGTTAAAGATATAAGCACATTTTTCTTTCTCCCTCT
>NC_059287.1:16822633-16887633 GCF_017591435.1 Portunus trituberculatus | reverse complement strand
AGGTGTATTAAGTAAAGTGCTTAATTAATGAGATTTGTGGAGTGATTAAGTGATGTTTAGTGCTTTGTTGTGTGTGTGTGTGTGTGTGTGTGTGTGTGTGTGTGTGTGTGTGTGTGTGTGTGTGTGTGTGTGTGTGTGTGTGTGTGTGTGTGTGTGTGTGTGTGTGTGTGTGTGTGTGTGTGTGTGTGTGTGTGTGTGTGTGTGTGTGTGTGTCCACCCCCTTTCTCTCTCTCTCTCTCTCTCTCTCTCTCTCTCTCTCTCTCTCTCTCTCTCTCTCTCTCTCTATGTTCGGGTACATTTACAGAGAGGAAAACAACAACAGTAACAACAACAACAACAACAACAACAACAACAACAACAACAACAACAATTGATGCTCAAAATCCCTGTCCTTAACACAAACAACCCGCGTAACACTCTCATCCCCCAATAAAACACTAAAATAAAGAACAACAAAGCGAATCACAATTATACCACTAAAATTCCCTCCAAATCTTTATCATTTTCATTCTGCCTCTCGGTTCAAAACACAGCTAAACATCACCATTTACGCCAGTCTTTCCTCAGGCACCGGCAGCGCACCGCCTCTTGAATCCCTGGGTATTTTTTCGCTAATCATAATGAAGGTCCGAAAAAACATGGCCTTAATAATCACTGGTAATGTCTATAATAGTTAGCTGGCAACCTTAGCGTGTAGATTCGGCAGTCGACCGCTACAGGCACCACCAAAAGTAATTGTAACCTAACCCGCCGAATGCTTCTCTGTCTGCCTGCTTCCCTGCCTGCTGCCTGTCGCTCCCTCGGGCCAACCTCACCTGCAGGACACAGAAAATGGAACACACGTCTCACACACACAACTCACTGAGGTTTGGGGAGTGTTCTGACTACTGACTCTCTCGTAATGGCCACTCCTGTTTCTTTCTATAAATTCTATGACTTCTTTTTCACGCTGTACTTAATCATATTTCTGACTATGTATTGTTCTTTTATATTGTCACTCATGCCAAATTGCCTCACACACTTCAGTCTCTCTAGCAATGTTTTCTATAGCATCACTCCCCCGTGTTCTCATTAGTGACTCAATCTGTAATTGCCGCTTCTATTTCTGGTTCATTCTGTAAATATTTGGACTTCTTATTCACGCTGTACCAATAATATTTCTGACTTGTCCTGTTGTTCATGGTTCACTCTGTACCATTAAAGAACTTAATGTTTTAGCTACACTTGGTGACTCAAACTATAACAATTACTATGAGTATTTGTCATTTCCCATGTATATAAAATAAATGAGACATGAATAGGGTGCTGAACGTGGGATCGGGCAGGTTCAAATCCCACCACGTACGGCCTTGAAACTTTGCCATTTGTCGAGTAGTTTAAAGTTCCCTACATGTCACGATGATACCCAGGTTCTAGGTGGTTACAC
Source organism: Portunus trituberculatus (assembly GCF_017591435.1). Lineage (NCBI taxonomy): Eukaryota > Metazoa > Arthropoda > Malacostraca > Decapoda > Portunidae > Portunus > Portunus trituberculatus. The sequence goes on along the minus strand of NC_059287.1, from coordinate 16,886,207 downwards.
CAAAGATGCGCTTGGGTGGTGATATGGGCTCTAATATGGGTACCACTATAAATAAAATTGCCTGCGCCACTAATGGGCGGAAGCTTAACAACGATTCCAATACTCTTCAAGTTGCCTACAGGTGCTATAGACCAGGACATGAAAAAAAAACGACAACAACAACTAAAGTATTCCTGCTTCACCCTGTAACCACTGATCTTGTAACTCACCAAACAAGAACTTCTGACTCACTCTGTAAAAAACAACAACAACGGAGTGTTCTCTATAACGTACCACTAAATATAACTTCCGAGTCGCCTGTAACAACCAGTATCTACTTTTTGACTCACCCTGTAACCATTTTTCCTTCATCAACCAGTAATCCTAATGACTCAAAAACAACCACACCTTCTGACAAGACCCTGTAAACACTAATCTCTCTAACACAGCAACAGCCACATACAACTTCCGCCTCACCCTGTAACAACCGCCGCCTACTTTTTTGTCTCACCCTGTAGGCGCGGCGTAATGTAATCTGGTTTATGATACTCAAGGGATGTTATAATTCTAGGAAACATAACGCAGGAAAAATGGTGATGACATTAATATTTTTTCACTCCAACATTCTCTCTCTCTCTCTCTCTCTCTAAGAAGGCACAAGCGTGAGGGAATATTAAACAATTCGGACGCTGATGTTAAAAGGAAAGAAAAGAAAGAAAACAATAACGATATTACTGCAGCATGAGGAGAGATTAAAAGTGTGTGTGTGTGTGTGTGTGTGTGTGTGTGTGTGTGTGTGTGTGTGTGTGTGTGTGTGTGTGTGTGTGTGTGTGTGTGTGTGTGTGTGTGTGTGTGTGTGTGTGTGTGCATACCCTTCCAAAGCTCATATGCGTGGAATACATACACAAAAACAAAATAAAAGACAAAAAAAGAGAAGAAAATCGCGTGCTCACAAACCCCACCCATAAAAAATATAAAAAAACAAAAAAACAAAAGGCGAAAAGAAGAAAAAAGGAAAAAAAACAAGGTGCGTGTCACTGTGATCAAGAGAACACACACACACACACACACACACACACACACACACACACACACACACACACACACACACACACACAAGGAAGCGTGACTTGAAGTAAACATTATCTCCAGCACGCCCCCCGAGACTTGAGGGACACGATTCTTCCATTTTCTTCCCATTTTCTTTCCTCACGTCGCCATCTCAGGGGGGACTCGCGCCAACGTGTGTGCGTATAGAAAATGAAAGGTGCTAATGGGCAAACACGAGGAATTATTTCATACAAGGGAAAGAGAGAGAGAGAGAGAGAGAGAGAGAGAGAGAGAGAGAGAGAGAGAGAGAGAGAGAGAGAGAGAGAGAGAGAGAGAGAGAGAGAGAGAGAGTTGGGTGATTATGGTAATGATGATAATGATGCTTAATAACAACAATAAACACCAACAACCACTGCCACAACGCCAACAAACACCCACAAAAACCCACAAAAACCCACAAAAAAACCGTCCCTTTTTTAACACACACACACACATACACACACACAAACACACACACACACACTTCTCATCCTCCATCCTTCCTCCCCACACCCACCCATCCATCCACCAGCCAACACGTACGTACCCATAATTCAACTTACCCTCGCTCAAGGCTAGACAAATGTACAAAACAATAGTCCTCTGAAGCAATGACGAATGAAAACGTGACAAGCCATTTCACGAGAGGAAAACTACAACTAACATATGTACAATGCAAATAGGGTAAAGCTTGCTAACTTTTTTTTTTTTGTGGCTCATGTGCTATTTGTCATAAGAATTAGCAGTGATCTAAGGGGAAGAATATGAGAGGGAGAGATGGGAAGGATGTGCACAGGGAGATGGAGAGAGGGGAAAGGAGAGAGAGAGAGAGAGGGGAAAGAAGAGAAGAACTATGTGATTAAGTAAGAACATGTAGTGGTGGTGGTGGTGGTGGTGGTGGTGGTGGTGGTGGTGGTAGTAGTAGTAGTAGTAGTAACACAAAAAAATCTAATCTAATCACAAATATTAACGCACAAAATAAATAATAAGACAAAGCAAGGAAGAGAAAAAAAAAAACAAAGGAATGAAGGAAGGAAAGAAAATAAAACAAAAACACATAAAAACCACAAGAATTTCCGAAACACACAAGTTTGAGGAAGGAAATAAAGGAAGAAAGGAAAAAAAAGAAGACAAGAGGAAAAAAAGAGGAAACTGAAGAAAAGTAAGAAAAGAATGATAGAAATAAGAAAAATAATAAAAGTAGATGAAAAAAGATAAAAGAGAGAGAGAGAGAGAGAGAGAGAGAGAGAGAGAGAGAGAGAGAGAGAGAGAGAGAGAGAGAGAGAGAGTGTGGATGCCTGGAAAGGTGAGGAGAGGTGAATGGAGAGGGAGGGAGGAGGAAGGAGTAATGGGAGGGGAGGGAGGGAAGGGGGGTGAGAGGAGAAGGGGGGGGAGATGTGAGGGATGTGCCCAAGGGTGAAAGTGTGACATTTATAGCCCAATACTACGCCTGTATCGCAAGGTCCAATTTTCCGCGGACACCTTTCCTTTCCTTCCTTCCTTCCCTCTCTCTCTCTCTCTCTCTCTCTCTCTCTCTCTCTCTCTCTCTCTCTCTCTCTCTCTGGGTATGTGTTCTCCTCCATGTTTTCTTTTTTTTCATCCACTTGTTCTTTTTTTTTAGCTCTCTCTCTCTCTCTCTCTCTCTCTCTCTCTCTCTCTCTCTCTCTCTCTCTCTCATTATACATCATTGTTTGCTTTTTCTTTCCAGTTTCATTTTATTTCTATTTCTTTATCATTTCGTGTTCCAATTCTTTTATATTTTTTTATCTTTTCGTTCTCCTTCTTTCCTTTTTTTTTTTTTATTCAACACGAAGGCTTCAATTTCTTTCGTTTTTTTCTTTTTTTTTCCCTCTCTATTTCTCTCTCATTGTTCTTACACTTCAATATGCACAGTAAAACAGTAACATTTTTTCTACTACTACTTCTCTCTCTCTCTCTCTCTCTCTCTCTCTCTCTCTCTCTCTCTCTCTCTCTCTCTCTCTCTCTCTCTCTCTCTCTCTCTCTCTCTCTAGGGAAGTATTATTCTATCTCTCTCTCCCATTCTTCCTTTCTCTTTTTTGGTATCCTCTCTCCCTACTTTTCTCTCTCTCCTCTTTCCTATCTCTTCCTATTCATCCATCCAGCCTTCACTTTCTCATTTCTCTATCCTCTCTCCTTTCTTTCTCTCCGCTCCCCCTTTCTTCTATCTTCTCTATTCTCTTTCCCTCGTTTTTTTCCCTCTCCTTATTTCTCTATCCTCTTCCTCTTTCTTTCCTCTCCCCTTTTTCATCTTTTCTCTATCCTTTCCTCTCTCCCTTCTTCTCTCTCTCCTCTCTCCCCTCTCTCCCTTCTTTCTCCTCCATCCATCCTAACTTTCTCATTTCCCTATCCTCTTTTCTTCTTCCTGTTCTCTTTCCCTTTCTTCTCTTTTCTCTAACCTCTCTCCTCCTCTATCTCCACTTTCCTTCCTTCTTTCTCTCTCTCTCTCTCTCTCTCTCTCTTCTCTATCTCTTCTCCCATCGAAAAATGAGACCTATATCTGTTATCCTTTATTGCTTACAGAGTAATAAGCGAGCTGGCCCAGGTGAACGATAACAAGTGGTCACCTGAAACACATAAAAAAATGCCCAGTTTCCCTTACTTGCAAAATATGAAGCCAGCGTTGCAAAATGAATGATTATTTTTTTTTTCTCTTTACGTGAGTGGAAAAGTGATGTTGATAAGGTTTTGAGAGAGAGAGAGAGAGAGAGAGAGAGAGAGAGAGAGAGAGAGAGAGAGAGAGAGAGAGAGAGAGAGAGAGAGATTCCTTTTTCTTCTTCTACTATTAATTAGTGTTTTCATTTCTTTTTCCGATTACATTATTTATTTTCCTTTTTTTGTTATCGCTTTTCTTGCATCTCTCTCTCTCTCTCTCTCTCTCTCTCTCTCTCTCTCTCTCTCTCTCTCTCTCTCTCTCTGTGTGTGTGTGTGTGTGTGTGTGTGTGTGTGTGTGTGACAACCACAATAAAAACACGTGGGTTATCTCCCCCTTCCCTACAAATCACCACCACCACCACTACCATCACCACCACCACCACCACCACCCTCTCTCTCTCTGTTTCACGTTTGGGAGGGGAAGAGGGAGAGGAAAGGGGGAAGAGGGAGGGAAGGAGGGAGGGGAGGAGGGGGAGTGAACCAGTAGCGGGCTGTCCAGGGCGGGGGAGGGAAAATTATATCAGAGAATAGCGACTTGGAGGAAACTTCAGGGCAGGTTGTTAAGTAATTTCAAACGCCAACATCACTCACGTTTTAAAGTGGAAGCATTCTCTCCCCTCTCTCTCCTCTCTCTCTCTCTCTCTCTCTCTCTCTCTCTCTCTCTCTCTCTCTCTCACTCTCTCCCTCTCTCTTCATCTCTCTATCCCACTTTCCTCACTTCATCCTTCTCCTCTCCCCTCTCCTCCTCTCCCCATCCCAACTTCCCCTCTCCCTCTCTCTCTCTTTTCTTCTCTCATTTCTTGTTACCCATCCCAAACCCTTCCCTCTCCTTGCACTTCCCTCCTTTCTTCTCTCTATCCTCTTTTATACTCCCTATCTCCTCTTCCTTCCCCTCTTTCTCTTCCCCTTACCTCCCCTCTCACCACCCCCAAGGCCGTCTCACGAAGCCTACTCTGCATGTATAATGTGTATGTATGAGCAACACATTTGTATGCTTATGTATACCAAATAACATTTTTTCCCAGGCGGTCCCGCTGGAATACACGAAGCAGGTAATGTGTCGCAAGCCTTCACGTTCCTACTTATATGTGAACGTGAAGGCATAAGCGCACAAACAGCACCACACACGTACCTACACACACGTGCCAGCGTTGCGACCCGTGTTTATATTTTTCACGTGCACGAGAGATAGAAAGAGAGGGAGCGAGAGCGAGAGCGAGAGCGAGAGCGAGAGGTTTAAGAACTAAGAAGATATAAAAAGTAAAATAGTACATGAAGAATAAGAAAAAAACAAGAAAGAGAATAAGGAAAAGGAAGAATGAAGAGGAAAAACATAACTAAACAGGAACTACAAAAGAAAAAGAAGAAAAATAAAAAGAGAAGGAAATGTAGGAAAACGACAACTTAGAGAGAGAGAGAGAGAGAGAGAGAGAGAGAGAGAGAGAGAGAGAGAGAGAGAGAGAGAGAGAGAGAGAGAGAGAGAGAGAGAGAGAGAGAGTACTTTTGAACATGGAAAAAGTTGTTTACATATTTGAATGTATAAAAATGTAGAGCACGTGTTTACTACAACGGCTGTAAACAGGAAATGTATAATGTTTTGATTTATAGACACTGACACACACACACACACACACACACACACACACACACACACACACACACACACACACACACACACACACACACACTTCCAATTTGCTAAGTGACCTTCGCTGAATGATTAGAACGACAAAAGAAGAATTCCTGGCACATAGAGAGAGAGAGAGAGAGAGAGAGAGAGAGAGAGAGAGAGAGAGAGAGAGAGAGAGAGAGAGAACAAGGACCTGCACAGGGCTGCATGCAGGAGGATGGTGGTAACCAGCAAGTGGGCCTTAAAAAGTGGGAGGAAAGCCTGCGCCGGAAACTGTGTGGCACTGGCGTAGGAAACAAAACTTGGTGGTCTCTTGTTAAGGACAAACAAGGAACTGGCCACCAAGAATCCATCCCTCCCTCAGCAAGCAGGACGGTCTGTCGCCACCAGCAGTAAGGAGAGGGCACAGTTGCTGGCTTCCTTGTTTGCTGGAAAAATGAAGGTCGGGAATCCAGCCACTTGAACACCATGGTGGAGGTGACGCATCAGCAGGTCTCAGCTCTCTATCAGTCAAGAGTTTGAAGAGGCATATCGTAGCTGAACCTCACCAAGGAAAACCTGTCCACTCAGACCAACAGTTTGGGTTCAGACCTGGAAGGTCAACCTCCGACCTAATGATGCTTCTCACCAGGCATTGGCAGGACGCCCTCGACGACGGCAAGGACACTATAGTGGTTGCTTTGGACATAGCAGGAGCTTTTGATAAAGTATGGCATTGCTGGGAAATTACCTGCAGGACAGAAGCCTCAAGGTGGTTGTCAACGGGCAAACATCTGAGTCCCTGCCTGTGGAGGCATCAGTGCCACAGGGTTCAATTCTTGGCCCACTCCTGTGGAATATCTACGTGGATGATCTTCTCCAGCTACTGCCAGGAGTCATGGCCTATGCTGATGACTGCACCCTCTCCTATACCTATCCACGCCAGGACAGTGGGCGGGCTGCTGAGGCCATCAATCAGCAGCTACGAGTGATAAAGGAGTGGGGTGCTCGCTGGCAAGTGACATTCGCGCCGGAGAAGACACAAGCAATGGTTGTCTCTCGGTCCCCAGCCGCCATGGCAGCAATGGCAGGAAAGTTGTCTTTGGCGCTGCTGCTCTCCCACTCCAAGATGACGTCAAGATACTTGGAGTGGAGGTGGATCGAGGGCTGAGGTTTGACAGGCATGTCAAAACCATTGCCAAGAAAGCCTCTCACAGGATCTCCGCTCTCAGAAGGATCGCCAGTTTCCTCGACAGGAAGGGAGACTGCTGCTGTACAAGGCACAGGTGCGGCCCCACCTTGAATACGCAGCTCTCTGGATGTCCTGTGCCGCCACACACAGAAGGAGACTGGACAGCATCCAACGCCGCGCCATACGGCTAGTAGATGCTGCACTACCACCTCACCCAGAGCCTGAGCGTCCCCTTGATTCACTGGAACACCGCAGAGACGTACAACCAAAGACCAGGTGAGCACAGGTAAACTCAAGTAAGCACCGGGCAAACACGTAAGAGTACTAGAATTATTAACCCAATGAGACCAACTGAGCATTACAACCAAGAGAGAGAGAGAGAGAGAGGGGAGGGAGAGGGCATGAAGGATAAGTATGCATGTAATTAGATCAGGTGTGTGAAATACCTGCTAATTGACGTGTGTAGGATGCTTGGTTAGGTTAGGTTAGGTTAGGTTAGGTTAGTTTAAGTTAGCTTAAGTTAAGTTAGGTTAGGTAGGTTAAGATAAATTAGGTTACGTTAAGTTGGGTTAGGTTAGGTTGCCCACTCACTTTTCTAACTTCCTTGTCTGAATTTTACAGTGTATTTTGTGTAACAGTGGAAGAAATACTAAATATAAGAGCATTTACGAACATGTTAAGATAATACAAGCTGCAAGAAGAGGAGATACGAGAGAAGAAAGATAAGGGAAAGAGGAGAGAGAGAGAGAGAGAGAGAGAGAGAGAGAGAGAGAGAGAGAGAGAGAGAGAGAGAGAGAGATAAGGAGTGGTATTACGTACAGATGTAAGTGAAGAGAGCTAGCTTAAGTAATGTGGATGGATCACACACACACACACACACACACACACACACACACACACACACACACACACACCTTTGAACAATGTAACAAGGATTGTGATTGAGAGAGAGAGAGAGAGAGAGAGAGAGAGAGAGAGAGAGAGAGAGAGAGAGAGAGAGAGAGAGAGAGAGAGAGAGAGAGAGAGAGAGAGAGCGCTAAATAATTCCCTTCCGCAAAATATCACCCCAAAAACGCACTGAGCAGACTACGACGCCAGAGAGAGAGAGAGAGAGAGAGAGAGAGAGAGAGAGAGAGAGAGAGAGAGAGAGAGAGTTATGAGAAAATAAACACACACGAATATCATTGGTGCTATTCTACTGAAGTTTATACTAATGATACTAACTTTACTACTACTACTACTGCTACTACTACTACTACTACTACTACTACTACTACTACTACTACTACTACTACTACTACTACTACTACTATTATTACTACTACTACTACTACTACTACTAAACTACTGCTGCTACTACTACTACTACTACTACTACTACTACTACTCAACTATCAATACTAGAATAAAAACACACACATAAAAAAAAAACTCAATAAAGTAGACAAACAGAAGAGAATCGAGGAAGAAACACACACTTTGAACACGAAACACACACAAACACACACACACACACACACACACACACACACACACACACACACACACACACACTACACACACACACACTAGGAAAAAAAAAAACAGTCCAGGAATAAATGAAAGGAAGGCGAAGATTGAGAATTGAATATGGATGGAATGGGAATGTGTGTCGCAGTGATGGTTCTTGGAGGACACAGGACAGATTAGGAACACCAGGGAAGTGAAAACGAGAAGAGGAACACTGCGATTTGAACAGAGTGCGATGATTGGTGGATATCGTGACCACAACCTCTTCCTACACCAAAAAAGGAGACAGAAAATGAATAAAAAATAAATAAATAAAGAACCACATTGAGTTCTAACCTGCCATGATACACTTAAAAAAAATGTAATATTGGTGAATGAAGCAGAAAAAAAAAAAAAAAACGTGCGAACTACATAATACAAGTTCAAGAAAGGTGTGACTTGCCGTGTTATACTTTAAGGAAGGAGGAAGATAAGGGGAAAAACTCACGGTTATGAATATTCACGTAAAAAATAAAGGGGAAGACACAAATATACACATACACAATTATGAAAAAATAAGGTAATACGATAAAAACACAAAGAAAAATATAGGTAAACGTATAAACACACACACACACACACACACACACACACACACACACACACACACACACACACACACACACACACGAGATCATGAAAACTAGCATGAAAAAAGTGATAAATGACACTAATTATGAACAACAAAAATATAGTACATGGATACCTACACACACACACACACACACACACACACACACACACACACACACACACACACCAATCCTCTCTATTCCTCCTCCAATTATGCTATTTTTATTGAGAGAGTATTCGTTTTTACCTTGTGTGGCCTGTTAGCTATTCCTCTCTCTCTCTCTCTCTCTCTCTCTCTCTCTCTCTCTCTCTCTCTCTCTCTCTCTCTCTCTCTCTCTCTCTCTCTCTCTCTCTCTCTCTCTCTCTGCTTATCCTTTTATTCTAACATTCCTGGAAGAGTGCAAATATTCCAGTGGGAGAGAATACCTTTAGATCACCTGACACCTGGAAAATATGTCACAATTTCGAAAGAGTAACAACTGGAGGAGGAGGAGGAGGAGGAGGAGGAGGAGGAGGAGGACGAGGAGGAGGAAGAGGAGAATAAATGGAATGTGTAGGATGTAGTATTACGTGGAAGAGGAAGAGAAGAGAGGAAAGGTGAAGAATGAAGTAGCAACATAAGAAGATATGAAGAATAATGAACAAGAAGCATAAAAAGGAACAGGAATAAGAAAAAAAAATAAAGAGGAAGAATGAAGAGGAAGAAGAGGAGGACGAGGAGACAAAAACAACTCTGTGGATGTGCCAGGACGAGTCGTGTTTCATTCATGTTTTGGTCACGTAATGGAAAACACTGGAAATAGAGATGGACGGCCTGACAAGGGTAAACACACACACACTTACACACACACACACACACACACACACACACACACACACACACACACACACACACACACACACACACATAAGCAGATGTAAATTGATATAAGACAGATAGATCAATAGATACATACATAATTAAAAAGGGAGATGTAGATTAATATAAAGAGATAGATAGATACATAGATAGATAGATCAATAGATAAATAGAGAGATAGATAGCTTTATAAATGAAAACAAGCATACAAAAGCATATAGATACATTTATATGAAGAGAAAAAAAACTGAATATATATAGATAGATAAACAAATAGATAGATAGATAGATAGATAGATAGATAGATAGATAGACAGACATTAAACAAACACTTACATATAGAAATAGTTACTCGTAGGAAGAAAGAAAGAAAGAAAGAAAGCATAGTGTTATTTTTTTACTCAAATAATACAAGAAAGTAAACTTTCTCTCTCTCTCTCTCTCTCTCTCTCTCTCTCTCTCTCTCTCTCTATCTATCTATCTATCTATCTATCTATCTATCTCTCTCTCTGTCTCAAAACCTCCGACTTCTATATCTTCATTTCAAAGAGAGAGAGAGAGAGAGAGAGAGAGAGAGAGAGAGAGAGAGAGAGAGAGAGAGAGAGAGAGAGAGAGAGAGAGAGAGAGAGAGAGAGAGAGAGAGAGAGAGAGAGAGAGAGAGAGAGAGAGAGAGTCCAACACGCCTGTCAGCCAGCTAATGACCATCAGAGGATCCTAATGAAATAAAATCCTAAAAGTGAATTAAGGAAGACGAATGAAGGAGGAGGAGGAGGAGGAAGAGGAGGAGGAGGAGGAGGAGGAGGAGGAGGAGGAGGAGGAGGAGGAGGAGAAAAATGGAACAGAAGCAGAAAAAGAGGAAAACGGGAGATGATGAAAAAGTGAAGATAGTAAAATAAAGAAAGATAAGGAAGAGGAGGAATTAGAAGAAAAGGAAGATAAGGAGGAGGAGGAGGAGGAGAAGGAGGAGGAGGAGGAGATGAATAATAAGTGAAATAAAGAGGGAATAAAAGAAAATGAAAATTCTCTCTCTCTCTCTCTCTCTCTCTCTCTCTCTCTCTCTCTCTCTCTCTCTCTCTCTCTCTCTCTCAGTACATGTTACTTTGCTAATGCAGTGTACAGGCGGCTCTCACAACGCTATAGATGAGAGAGAGAGAGAGAGAGAGAGAGAGAGAGAGAGAGAGAGAGAGAGAGAGAGAGAGAGAGAGAGAGAGAGAGAGAGAGTCCATTATCCTCGCTGAGTAACAAGATTGCGTCATTCAAAACACTCAGTAAGGATAATCACACTGGACTCAATTTCCCGCCTAAATATTTGTAACAGCATACCTGAATATTATGCAAAGTCACCTGTAATTAACTCAAGTGATAGTAGTAGTAGTAGTAGTAGTAGTAGTAGTACTAGTAGTAGTAGTAGTAGTAGTAGTAGTAGTAGTAGTAGTATTGGTGGTGGTGGTGGTGGTGGTGGTGGTGGTGGTGGTGGTGGTGGTGGTAGTAGTAGTAGTAGTAGTAGTAGTAGTAGTAGTGGTGGTGGTGGTAGTAGTAGTAGTAGTAGTAGTAGTAGTAGTAGTAGTAGTAGTAGTAGTAGTAGTAGTAGTAGTAGTAGTAGATGATTACTTTGAAAACTTCCATTTAATTTTGTTGAAACTCATGACATGACTTTGGAATGGTTGAAAAATGCAATGTTTAATTTTGTTTTTCTCCTCCCTATCCCCGCCCCCGTCTCCCTCTCTCTCTCTCTCTCTCTCTCTCTCTCTCTCTCTCTCTCTCTCTCTCTCTCTCTCTCTCTCTCACACACACACACACACACACACACACACACACACACACACACACACACACACACCTCAAAGTATGTGAACGTAAATAGTTTGTAATCGTGTGTGTGTGTGTGTGTGTGTGTGTGTGTGTGTGTGTGTGTGTGTGTGTGTGTGTGTGTGTGTGTGTGTGTGTGTGTGTGTGTGTGTGTGTGTGTGTGTGTGTGTGTGTGTGTGTGTGTGTGTGTGTGTGTGCGGATCTAACTGTAGGTTGTTTGCTTTCAATGCATGTAATATCAGTTTTTGCATAGTTTGCTTCCCAGTCTCGCCACTAAATACTCGCAAGAATGTAAAGAGCAGAGACGTGATTGGTAGTGTGGCTTCCTGGCATACTTCTCTGCCGCACCTGTGACCCAATTGGAAGTACGCTCAGGTGAGGTTAGTTAGGTCAGGGTAGGTAACGATATTCTAGGCTAAGTTAGGTGAGGTGAGGTGAGGTGAGGTGAGGTGAGGTGAGGTTAGGTTAGGATATTTTAGGTTAGGTCATGTTATGTTGGTTTGGATTGGGTTGGGTTAGGTTAGGTTAGGTTAAACTTGGTTGAGTTACGTTGATTTAGATAGAGTTAGGTTGGGTTGGGTTAGGTTAGGTTAGGTTAGGTTAGGCTAGGTAAGGTTGGGTTAGGTTAGGTTGGTTTAGGTTAAGTTAGGTTAGGTTTATATTACTAAAACACTAAACATTGCAGGATTTAAGACCACTATTGAACTAGAAATGAAACGCACACTTTCACCCACAAATTAAGCCAATCTCATTTTATTTTCGAGGTAATTATTCTTTATTTCTTCCACTATTATATCTTTCATTCGATCTTGAGATTTTCAGTATTGCACGTTCCTTTGATTTGAATTTGACGATCTATCGATGTTACTGAATCTTTTACATGATGGAAACAACAGACAACTAACTATCTAATTTTGAACCTGATCACCATAGAGAACAAAATCTAGATCCTTTCGGGACAAAATTTCAACCAGTAAAGCTTTTTTTTTTCTAAGACTCAGAAGGAAATGGAGAAAAAAAAACCTTCAAACTCGTACTTTCGCGCCGTACATATTGATTTAAACGGATGAATAACAGAAATATCCGGAAAGATTCACTCGTTAGCTACAACAATCCGGCTCGCAATACGGGTTCGGAATTTACTGCTTCGGATACTGCTTCGAAACTCCCGGATCTCTTACGTAGGAGTACTGAACGATAAGAGACCTGCTTCGGGGATGGGATTCCAAATTACCCTGTCTCTCTCTCTCTCTCTCTCTCTCTCTCTCTCTCTCATTATTCTTCATTATCCTCTACCTCATCTTATTTCTTCATCTCTCCTAACCTCTTCCTTCTCTCCCTTTCTTTCTCATTTCTTTCCACTCTTTCTTTCATATTCGCTTTCTGATTCCTTCCCTTTTTCTATCCTTTTCCTACTCTCCCTGATCATTATTCGCGTCTTTCACATTCTCTCCCTTTATCTCTTTTGCTCTCTTCTTTTCAAGTCATTTATTTTACTCCTTACCTAACTATTCCCTCTCCTTTATCTCTGTCTATTTAGTCTTTCCTTTTCTTCCTTATCTCCCTCATTCTTTTCCTTTCTCTCTCTTCCTTATTGCCTCCCTCCTCTCTTTCCCTTTTTCTCATGCCCAATTTCTCTCCTCCACTGACCATGCCAATCTTAGTCTCCCTCCTCTTGCCCCCTTGCCCTCTCCCCCCTCTCCCGTGCCCCCTTCAGTGTGTATCCTTGGACCCTTAGAGCCTCGGACCCTGAGGGATAAAAAGACAATCCAGATATATTCCTTGATAAATTGTTATTATTTTCTTGTGCTTGTGTCCCCAAAAATCCCTTCTCATATCGTCCTGTGTGTGTGTGTGTGTGTGTGTGTGTGTGTGTGTAGTAGTAGTAGTAGTAGTAGTAGTAGTAGTAGTAGTAGTAGTAGTAGTAGTAGTAGTAGTAGTAGTTCTGATGGTAGTGGTAGCAGTAGTTCTGGTGGTGGTGGTGGTGGTGGTGGTGGTGGTGGTGGTAGTTCTGGTTGTAATAGTACTTCTGGTTGTAGTAGTAGTAGTAGTAGTAGTAGTAATAGTAGTAGCAGTAGTAGTAGTAGTAGTAGTAGTAGTAAATCACACTTTTTCTTATTTCAACACTCCGCTAATAAGGAAACATTACCATTTTCCTCCTCTACACACACACACACACACACACACACACACACACACACACACACCTATGTAACTCTCTAACTTAAAGGGACCACAGGTAAACTCTCATGTAAAGACTCGTGCCTGTGTGGAGCTAAGGGAAGGGAGACCACACCCCCCACCCACAGCCTCCCCACAAGCCCCCTCAGCCTCCAAAGTATGAATGAAGCTACCCTCCTCTCCTGTCCCTCTCCCCCCCTCGCTCCACGCTTAGGACCCAAACAAAAGTGTCTTTCACGTCGAACTGAGACCGTTTCTTGTGTGGGTGGTGAGAAAATTAATTGTTGCTGATTATTATTATTATTATTATTATTATTATTATTATTATTATTATTGTTATTATATTTCTTCCTACATTTTCTCCATTTTTTCATTTTTCTTTTAGTTTTTTTCCTTATTTTCAACCTATATTTTCTCGTCTCCCTTCCTTTCTGCATAATTTCACTAGCATCCATTTTCTTTTCCTTTTTTCTCAACTTTTCCTATTTCCTAACCAGCTTGCTTTCCTTCTTACCTTTCTACCAACTTGTTACTCTTCTTCCTTCCTTCCTTTGTTCCTTCCTACCTTTCTTTCCTTCCTGTTATCTCTTTCTTCCCATATGTAATCTTCCTTTTTCCAAACCAGCCTGCTATTCTCATTTCCTTCTTTCCTTCCTTTCTTTTCTTTCAACATTTATGACTTTCTTTCCTTCTTTCTATCTTCCCTATCACCATTTTCGTCCCTTCCGTAGCCTTCGTGTTGCTTCCCCACCAACCTGCGATGCTACTACTCTCATTTCCTTCCTTCCTTCATGCCTGCCTGCCTCCCTGCTTGCTTGCCTCTCCACTCTCACCTTCCTCTTACTCTTGACACGCTCACACACATGAATTTCTCTCGGCAAATCCCGAACCTGATTAGTCTGGACAGCTTGACGCGCGGATCCTGGGCAGACAAGGTAATCTGGGAGGATGGGAGGCAGGGGAGGGAAGACTGAGGGTGGAGTGAGGGCCGGAGGGTGAAATGAAGGAGGGATACGGGCGGGAATTCACTGTATGGAAGGGATTGGGTGTAGGAGGAGAAAGAGAGAGAGAAGGAATGGGAGGATAAGGAAAGGTAGAGGTAAGGATAAGTAAATGGAAGGGATGTTTAAAGTAGAAGGAGAGGATGATAAGGAAGGAAGATGAAATGAAGTGTGGTGTGTCCAAACGAAAGATAAATGTAGAGAAGAAATATAATAAGCGGAAAGATAGGAAGGAAGAACTGAACACTAAAAGGAAACAAAGGAAGGAAGGGAAGGAGACAAGAAGATAAGGTTATGAGAAAGACAAGTGAGACGTATGGAGGAGGTGAAGCGAAGGAACATGTATTTATGAGAGAGAGAGAAATATAGAAAAGCGAAGGAAGGGCATGAGAGGGGAGGTTAAGAGCACGGAATGAAGGAAGGATGAAGTGTGCGAGACAGGGAGGGAATAATGTGTGTATATGTGTATGGAATGGAAATGTGAAGTGAATGATGAGGAAGGGACACAGTGTAGGGAGGGAGGGCAGGAAATCAAGACGAGTGAGCGTGTTATCTTGTTCCCAGCGAGACATTACGAAACAGTGTGCGAGGAGAAGGAAGAGGAGGAGGAGGAGGAGGGAAGAGGATGAACCTATCACGATAAAGTATGAGAAGTAGGCCTACCAAATATTCATAGGCTCAATCTTGGCAACATAGGACATAAATTTGAAACCACACGAAATATTTAGATACATTTCAATACGGTTTTGTCTTCTCGTTCCAAGATTACATGATTTTCTAGCTATATAAAAAAAAAATAAGAGGGAAAAGGTAAGCACTCAAGCCACCTGTTAATTGCTGATTAGACACAACAAGGTACAAAAGATAAAAGAAAACAAGTATACCACTGGATCTCCCTCAAGGCACAGATTATACAGGAAATACAGGTAATGGAAATACATAAATACACCTTAAATAATTGCCATTTACCTTAATAGCTGGGCGTGGCGGCGGGAACAGGTACGAGCAGGTAGAAGCGGGTAAGCAGTGGGACAACACCTTTATATACCTGGGAGGGACTTTGCACTGGGAGAGGAGTGGATAGAAAGAGAAGGAATACTGGGATACAAGACTACATACTGGGACACTGAACTGGAGAGGAGAAAGAAGAAAGAATACAAGAATAGCGGAAGAAAAACTGGGAAATTGCACTGGAAGATGAAAAGAAGCATTAACCCTTTCAGTACCATGACGCTTTTTCATATTCATTCTGGTTACTATTTGATGAATTCATACAGCTTCAGAAACTTATGTGGGAGATCAAAATAGCGAAAACTGTGACCACTAATCCTCAGACCTCCAAAGACCCTTCCCAATGTAAATAAAATAATCTAATCGTACACAAATCTAAAAGTAAAATGTGTCCCAGTATTGACGGGAAGAAAAGAGAAAGGAAACCGGGAATCTGGGATGGAAAATACACTTGGAGAAGAAAGAAGAGCAAGAATTATCGGTTACTGGGAGGCTGGGAGGAACCATACAACATGTGAAGAGAAGGAGCACTGAGAAACTAGGCAGGAATAATAAGCAAAGAGAGACGAGGGAGAAGAAGGACAGGAAAGAAGGAGAACGAAGGATGAAAAAATAGACACTTACATGGATACTGGGAGGCTGAGAGGAACCGTACAACACACAAAGACAAAGATCACTGAGAAACTGGGCGGGAATAATGCACAAGGAGAGAAGATGGAGAGGAGGGCGAGGTAAGAAGGAAAGTGAGAACAAGAAACTAGGCACTTACATGGTCTTGGAGGCTTCAGTAGAGAGGCATAACGATGGCAAATGGTTAAACACTCGTTCATGTGACACTGTTCCTCATGCCAAAGTAAGAACCTGAAGGGAAAGAAGATTATCATTAACCTCTACAGTATCATGACATGTTTTCATATCCACTCAGCTTTCTATATCGTGGTTTAATACAACTTGGGAATCTTATGGGGGGGATTAAAATACTGAAGACTGTGGCCATTACTCTTCTGACCTCCATTGACCCTTCCTAATGTCAATAAAATCGTCTAATCGCACCAAACCACAAGGTAAAAATGCATCATAATAGTAATGTACAAATCAACTGTTACTATTATTATCATAACAAGAATAGATTAGTACTATGATTAATTATTATTGTTACTATCATACCATCATTTCCCCCACCCTCTCTCTCTCTCTCTCTCTCTCTCTCTCTCTCTCTCTCTCTCTCTCTCATGAATATAGAGTAATCCATTATCAAGTGAAGGAAATATGCCTACGTTAATTACATATTAGAGTTTAGCAGGCAAAATAACGCAAGAGGCTATTACGAACAACAACAACAACAACAACAACAACATGACCAGCTAAGATAGAAGGAATAATGAACCAAATGAACTCGAACCTGAATCCGAATGAACCACCGAGACGCGATTTAAGCCAACGAACCGTAACGAGAGAGAGAGAGAGAGAGAGAGAGAGAGAGAGAGAGAGAGATTGGAGAGGACGAAAACGAAGCTGTAGTGCCGAAAAGCAGAAATGAACCGCTGAAACATGACTCGAACCAACGAACCATGAGAGAGAGAGAGAGAGAGAGAGAGAGAGAGATGGGGTGGTGGCGGTGCTCAAGCCTCTCCTAATTACCTTGATTAGAACAGCTGGATTATTCACAAGCCTGATTATTCTAAGCCTGATAACTTGGCAACCCAGCACCACTAGTCGATCCCCGCCCTGTCCCAGTAACCACCAACCCCCAGACCCACATACTGTCACTCCCAGCCCTGACACACAGCAAGCCTTCATTACAACGGCCCAATTTTCTGGAACAAGCTAATGACGTGATTTTCCATCCTTGCCTCACCGCGGCTTGTGTGTCTAGCCTCGCCTCGTCTTGTCTCTCAGCCATCGGGAAAATAACGAGTTTAAAATTAAGTAATAGATTAATGGTGAGTGAAGGAAGGATGGAAGGGAGGAAGCGCTACGGATGTCGTGGCTGTGGAAGACTGAAAACAAGGGTGGGGAGGTGGAAGAGGAAGGAGCAAAGAGCGTAACCAAGGAGGAAATGTGAGGAAAGTGGAGGAAAGACGAGAGGAAAAATTAAGGAGGAAAGGAGAGGAAGGTAGAGGAGACAGGGGTGAAGGAAGATGAAGGAAATTGATAAGTAAGGTGAAGAAGGAAGGAAAGGAGGAAAGGAGGATAGGAAAAAGTAAAGAGGAGGAAGGAGGCTGGAGGAAAATTTGATTAAACAGATGGAAAGAAAAGGAAAAGTGTAAGGAAGAGGACAAAGGAAAGAACAAAGAAAAGGAGGAAGGAAGGGAGAACAGAGGAGGAGGAGGAGGAGGAGGAGGAGGAGGAGGAGGAGGAGAGGAACACCAAACACGTATATAGATTTTATTAACGAATGATCTTAATCTCAACTTAATTTTTCATCGACATTCTGAGTCTCTTTTATTATTCACTGCTTTCACGATTCCTGTCAGCGAGTACATTTGATTTCACTTCCTTGTTATCTTCCTGAGTCTTCATTTCTTTATTTATTGATATTTATTCCTTTTTTTCTTTTTCCAAGTAGTCAACACGTGTCTTCAATTAATATCTATTCCATTTTCTTCTATTTTACCATCTGGTCACGTGGCTTTAATAAATTCCTCGTTTTCTTTGCAGCCAGCGTGCTTATGTATGTATGTATGTATGTAAGCCTCTTTAGCACCTAATCCTTACTTAGTGTACTCTGCACTCAGCCCACCTATTATTAATTATATTCCCAGCACATCTGTCCGCTCGTAATTCTCTCATTCGACAGCACACGTCATTAGCAGAGCGGCCCGCGGTTCATTACCACTCAAAATGCACAAATAAATAAATAAATATGAAAACATCCCTATTAACTTTCCTCATCGGTAAAATTTTCCCCGTCACGTGGTCTTCCCTCACGCATTCAGTCCGGCGCGCCATCATACTCGCAAATTACGGCGTTTAAACCATTTTCGTAGCTTTTAGAGGATCATAAGCTCTTTACAGTTTACCGGACGATTATACGGAGGTTTATCAACAAGCGACAAATTGTTTCCAGCCGCGGCACTGCTGTAAATGTATAGCGGCTTTGACACACGGTTTCTGCGTGTGCTTGGTGGTAGTGGTGGTGGTGGTGGTGGTGGTGGTGGTGGTGGTAGTAGTAGTAGTAGTAATGTTAGTAGTATTGGTTGTAATAGTAGTAGCAGTAGTAGTAGTAATAGTAATGGTAGTAGTGGTAGTAGTGGTGGTGGTGGTGGTACTTTAGAGCTGGTGTTATTCTAATGAATATTTTTTTCAGCCTTTATGAAACGCATGTCCCGGTGGTGTTCATTGGCAGTGGTGTTTTAACGAGTACTTTGGTGTGCCCTTATGAAAGTGGTGCCTAGTATAGCGTGTAATCCATCACGCTTTGATGCCTGACACAACTCTGGCCAGGCGAGGAAATGTGATGCAAGGAGCGAAGGTTTTATGTCTCTCTTTCACTGTATAGCTATTAAGAAGTTTTGTATTCGGTTACTCTTCAGTTAAGCTTCTCATTATCAACTCTAACCTGACGTAAACTACCCTGACATAACCTAACTTAACCTTAACTTAACCTTAACTTAACCTTAACTTAATCAAACCTTAAGCTTAACCCAACCTAACCTAACCCAACCTAAACCTAACCTAACCCAACCTAACCCAACCCAACCTAACCCAACCCAATCTAATCTAACTTAAATTACCTAACCTGAGTTAATATAGCTACATTAATTTCCATAGTTCTCTCCACACATTGCTCTTTCCTTCCCTCAGTGTGACAGTACCACTCAAATCTCTGCTGCATATTGAAACAACCTTTGCTGTCCCTCGTCCTGCATCACTCCTCCCTCCATCCATCTCTGTCACTCCCAGCATCCAGCTCAGCATCCTCATCTTTGCAACATCAATCTGCTCTTCTTGTCCCTTCATCACTCAGTCTCCGCTCCGCACGTCACTGATGGTCTCATAACTCCCAAACTTCCTGCAGACCTTTATCAATTACTACAGCAGTCAGTCAGTTCGGTGCACATTGAAATAAGTTCTAAAATACTTGAAAACCACATTAACCCCTTCATGACACACTTCCCCATTCATTCTGCTTACTATCTGGTGATTTGACACAGCTTCAGAAACTTAAGTGAGGGGGATGAAAATAGTAAAGACTGTGGCCATTCATTAATCTTCTGACCTCCATAGACCCTTCCTAATGCAAAAATCGTCTAATCACATCCAAAAACTAAAGGTAAGAATACGTCCCAGTACTGAAGGGGTTAAATATGAGACATAACGTATTGCAATCCTGTAAAGGCTATTATCAAATGTCTAACCCCGCTTGAAACATACAGATTTTTCAGGCGGAACGCAATCAAAGCCTCCAATGACTATAATAAGAAGCAATTTTGTGGAGCTATAATTGTTAAAAAAGAATCAAGTAATGCATGTGAGAGCTTCCTGGCTGATCGCAGTCAAGGTTAGGGAAGGAAGCAGAATGTCACAACACAGGAGATTCATAAAACATGAAGCAATGGCGTGTAACAAATCACAGGTAAAACTTTATTATGCAAGAGAGAGAGAGAGAGAGAGAGAGAGAGAGAGAGAGAGAGAGAGAGACGAGAGACGAGAGACTTTCTTTTAGCTTGTGTATCTATTTAATCATTCAACACACCGCACACTGTCAGAAAATTGGACACTGCAGAAGACGAGCAGACGAAGGCGAGGCAAAAGTGATTATGTAAGCCTCTGTTTTTCGTGGCTCGCTGGCAACGTAATATTTACACGACTTTGAACTTAACGAATGCAAATGAAGACAATGATTTTAAGTCACTCACATTCCAGCCATTCGAAATAAATAAACTCGACTATTTCAATTATTTTTTCTCTTCTCGTTTGCGTTCACAATTCATGAAACAATGTAGGATGTAGAATCTGAAGTTGAAAAATAAAAGATTCTAAGACACTTTACAATATAATTTCGGTCTTACATTATTACCCCTCTGTCTCTCTCTCTCTGATAATGGGCTCGTATTTTCAAACTTTCAACTAAAGTATTTCAGAAAACTTTATCTAAATTTACACGAGATTTCAAAGGTGTTTTTACGATTCTACAGGCCGATTGACAAGAATTCTACATTATTAACTGGAGAAACACTCTTGGAAACCCTACTAATCATCTCTGTGGCCTTGGAAAATAGTCGTGGTGAGAAAGCAGAGCGTTTTTGAATACGTACGCATAGCTGTTGCATAAGTGAGAATAACATTAACAAAAAAAACAATCTACTTACAACGTCTATATAATTCTCACAGCTAAGAATGTAAGACAGGATTATAATAAGAATAAATTACCAGAAATACAAAATACACCTCATCGTCTACAAAGAACTAGTGGTGAAGACATTTAGAAAAACCTCAACGATGCTTGGACCTTTAAATTACTCTTGCTTAGAGGTCATGTTCAGAGAGAGAGAGAGAGAGAGAGAGAGAGAGAGAGAGAGAGAGAGAGAGAGAGAAAGAGAGAGTGACGTCAGGTGTTTATATTTACAAGGGTGAGTGAGGCGGCACAGAGAAGCCAGACTCCCAAACTCTTGATAACAGGAAGTGGGTGCGTTCTCTCTCTCTCTCTCTCTCTCTCTCTCTCTCTCTCTCTCTCTGTTCCTCATGTGGTGGATTTCCTCTCAGGTGGAATTATCTCATAAGTAATGTTTAATTATTAGACGTAAAGGTAAATTTTCTCACGGTTATTACTATGTGTTGTAGAATTTTTCCCACCAAAGCTGCCGCCGCGTTAACTTTACACTTAGTATTAGTGTTATTATTATTATGGTGGTGGTGGTGGTGGTGCTGGTAGTAGTAGTAGTAGTAGTAGTAGTAGTAGTGGTGGTGGTGGTGGTGGTGGTGGTGGTGGTGGTGGTGGTTGTGGTAGTGGTGAAGGTGGTGGTGGTGGTGTTCTTTTACATTATATTGGTAAAGCAGTTTCTAAGTTACTACTACTACTACTACTACTACTACTACTACTACTACTACTACTACTACTACTGATACTTTTCTATTATATTGGTAAAAGCAGCTTCCATCTAAGCGACTATTACTACTATTATTATTTCTACTACTACTATTATTTCTACTACTACTACTACTACTACTACTACTACTACTACCACTACTACCAACACTATTACTATTTCTACTTCTCCTACTACTATAATTATCACTATTACTACTGTCATCACCAAAACCACCACCACTGCCACCACCATCACCACCATCCCTATCATCGTCATTAATACCATCAATATACCAATGGAAATGTGATTAAAGTTTTTAGCATTCCTAGACTCCGAGTCAATTACGAGATATTTCAGCAATTAGAAAAGCTCACACTTGTTATAAATTAGCCAAGTCAATTAAATATGAGCTTTTTGCATAATTCAATAATGATACTTCAAAATATTTATGATTCAGGCATTGTGAAGTTTATCGCTGCTCCTCCTCCGGCTGTGTGTGTGTGTGTGTGTGTGTGTGTGTGTGTGTGTGTGTGTGTGTGTGTGTGTGTGTGTGTGTGTGTGTGTGTGTGTGTGTGTGTGTGTGTGTGTTTACGCTAGAGGGAAATCTGGCAAGGGCACCAAAATATTAGGAAAAATGCCGACTGTGAGAAAAAGGCCGACTGTGTGTGTGTGTGTGTGTGTGTGTGTGTGTGTGTGTGTGTGTGTGTGTGTGTGTGTGTGTGTGTGTGTGTGTGTGTGTGTGTGTGTGTGTGTGTGTAAATAAACTATATCTATAATAAAAATAATAAACATAAACGAATAGAATAAATATAGGGAAATACAACAAATATTACTAAAGAAAATACATTAAAAAAATAAATAAATAAACAACACGAGCAGATAAACAACAAAAACACAAGTTAACATCAACAAACCCACACAAGAGCCCACTAAGCCCACCCAAACCCATGCAAACCCACGCAAACCCACGCAAACCCACCCAAACTCACCCAAACACGCCCAAACCCACCTATACCCACGCTAACCTACTCAAAGCCATCCAAATCGACGGAAACCCACCCACATCCACGCAAACGCATTCAAACCCACGCAAACCCATTTAAACCAACCCAATACCCACGCAAACCCACACAAACGACCCCAAACCTGCCCAAATCCACCCAAACCCACCTATACCCACCCAAATCCACGTAAACCCATCCAAACCTCAACCAAATCCACGCAAACACACCCAAATCCACCTAAACCCATCCAGACCCACTTAAACCCACCTAAACCCACTCAAACCTAACCCAATAATTAACCCAGGCACTTGAATCCCTTTCACCTCTTCCTATCTTCTATATTCCTCCTTTCCCTTTCTCTCCTAACCTCCCTTTGTTCCTCTCCCTCTCTCTCTCTCTCTCTCTCTCTCTCTCCCATGCCAGCCATCACTTTTGATCTTCCTCAGTATAAGGGATGTTTTCCGCGACCATAATTAAGGAATGCTTTTCGAGTTAATTCGCTGGTGAAATTACCGTGTGACACCAAAGTACTTATTTCCATTATTTTCTTCGTTTTTCATGCAAACCATACGGTAGTAGTAGTAGTAGTAGTAGTAGTGGTAGTGGTAGTGGTAGTGGTGTGTGTGTGTGTGTGTGTGTGTGTGTGTGTGTGTGTGTGTGTGTGTGTGTGTGTGTGTGTGTGTGTGTGTGTGTGTGGATTGATAAATAACTGCTTTCCATTGCTGGGATGCATATGTCAGTCACTTTGTTTTGTGTGTGTGTGTGTGTGTGTGTGTGTGTGTGTGTGTGTGTGTGTGTGTGTGTGTGTGTGTGTGTGTGTGTGTGTGTGTGTATTCAATGTTTATTTTCGTGCACATAGATATCTCTTTTTACGCTTGTTACATAGTGATATTTGCCTGGCTTGTGATAACTGTGTGTGTGTGTGTGTGTGTGTGTGTGTGTGTGTGTGTGTGTGTGTGTGTGTGTGTGTGTGTGTGTGTGTGTGTGTGTGTGTTGGTGATGTGAGTGACTGTTACTTTGTTTGTGAATGGGTGGACATGTGTGTGTGTGTGTGTGTGTGTGTGTGTGTGTGTGTGTGTGTGTGTGTGTGTGTGTGTGTGTGTGTGTGTGTGTGTGTGTGTGTGTGTGTGTGTGGCTAAGACCATTAGCCAGCCACTCCGCCAACTGCAGCGGGAAATGACATCATCCATCTCCGCTATTGGACCCAGACCGCACACCACCTACCCCGCCCATCCACTAAACCCACACACCATCCACCCCGCCCATCCACTTCCCCGCCCACCGCCCATCCCGCCCATCCACCTGCTCGCCGGAAGCTATGGAGTCACGACCCGCCACTCCCTGATACCTATGCCGCTCTCTGGCTTACCTATGCACGGGTCAATTAGTTTTCCCTACACGTGACATGACCCAACCTAACCTAACATAGAGCCTAGCTAACTTACCTACCCTAAAACAAGCCAAGCTAATCCTACGCTAACTTGATCTAACCTAACCTAACCTAACCTAACCCAATCTAACCTAATTTAGAGCCTAACTAACTTACCTAACTTACCTAACCTAAAGCAAATCAAGCTAATTCTACGTTAACTTAATCTAACCTAACCTAACCTAACATAACCTACCCTAATCTAGCTAACCTAACTTACCTATGTTAACTTAATCAAACCTAACCTAACCTAAGCTAACAGAGAGCCTATCTAACCTAACCTAACCTAACCTAACCTTTACCTAACCTTTACCTTACCTACAATTAATCTAAAATAACACAGCATAGTCTAACGTTAGGTAAGTTTCTATGGTCTTTAGTAATCTCTCTCTCTCTCTCTCTCTCTCTCTCTCTCTCTCTCTCTCTCTCTCTCTCTCTCTCTCTCTCTCTCTCTCTCTCTCTTCACCTTCCTAACACTTACTCTTCTACGAATCTTTCAGCGCTAATATCCTACACACATCATTCTCAGCACACATATACCCTTCGCATCTTGACACACTCACACACAACCACACACATCCACACACACCCACGCCATCACTACCCACGCTTTCACACACTCCACACACGCAACCTGTCTTTTAGTACACGCCTTCCCACAAACATAAACATCCTTGCAACCCTCATTTCTACACCTCCTCTGCAACACCTCACCTCCATCGTGGTCAGCCCCTCACATGTCAACACCCAGCCACCCATGTGATGCTCTACACCTTCTCTACACCCTATTACACTTACCACACCCCCTACATCGTCATACTACAAAGACACTCCTATTTATGTATACAATGCTCTTGGTTTGTGTTCATGCTCGTTTTGATCTCCTATAAGGACTGTTTTAAACCCTTCAGTACTGGAACGTATTTCTATTATGACTTTTTGGCGCGACTAAACGATTTTATTTACATTAGGAATGGTCTACGCAGGTCAAAAGATTAATGGCCAGAGTCTTCACTATTTCAATCCCCATATAAGTTTCCGAAGCTGTATAAAGTCGCCAAACAGTAATCAGAATGAATATTAAAAACGCATCCTGTTAGTGAAGGGGTTAAAGGCCGCAGGTGTTGTTAATGAGTGTTTTTTTAACATTTGTATTGTTAATCCGGAAAGAATGTACAATGTCGACTAGGTATTGAAAGAAGAGGTAAGGTAAAGTGGTCCAGGTCACAGCAACATCTCATCACCGCACTGCCAGTCCACCACAACGCAGCATCACCGCTCCAGTCCACACCGCGGGGCCTCACAGCATTCCAGCCCGAAGTGTCTCTCAACACCATGGCAAACACACCAAAAAACCGTGTCAAAAAACAATAAAAGGCTGAAAATCCAGGGAGAAGCGATGTACCACCTTCTCCCCATGACGCCCCTGGCCGACCTGTCCACCCCTCCCAACCCTTCTCCCCCTCTTCTCCCCGTCCGCTCACTGTTCCTTCCACGCGATGCCCCAGGTGGTGTCGCGCCCGAGGTGTTTGGGCAAGAGAGTGTTGTGCATGTTTGTTTCGTTCTGCCTCGGGTGTCCCAGTGGTTGGCGGGTCCTTGTAAGCAGCATGGGGTGCTTTTTAAGGGGGCGTGCGAAGGATGAAGGGTTCTGGTGCAGGGGGTAACACTGCGGGGGGCGCCGTCCCCGATGTCACGCTGCGCGGTTGTTTCATTTTAGTTTTCTTTTGCATTTCGGTTAAGGCTCAGTGTGTGTGTGTGTGTGTGTGTGTGTGTGTGTGTGTGTGTGTGTGTGTGTGTGTGTGTGTGTGTGTGTGTGTGTGTGTGTGTGTGTGTGTGTGTGTGTGTGTGGGTAGGTGAAACTGAGTATGTATGCGTATGTGTATGTATGTGTGTGAGCGAGTGAGTGTGCATGTGAGTGTGTGTGGTAAATATGAATGTAGTCGGCAGCCAATCTAATGAGTCGGAGCCGTGCCCATGCGATCTCTGCCCGGGGATTGACCAGATTGGGAGCGAATATTCCGGTGCGAGTCTATTTGAGCGGCAGGACAAATCCGCGGCATTTCGATCCGGTAATCCACTTGGAGCCGAAGAGTACACAAAGTAAGACTATCAAAGCAAATGACACTCGTTGCCAATACACACCGACAGACCGCACTGCCGCCGCCCCCACCTGACCTCTCTCTCTCTCTCTCTCTCTCTCTCTCTCTCTCTGTGTGTGTGTGTGTGTGTGTGTGTGTGTGTGTGTGTGTGTGTGTGTGTGTGTGTGTGTGTGTGTGTGTGTGTGTGTGTGTGTGTGTGTGTGTGTGTGTGTGTGTGTGTGTGTGTGTGTGTGTGTGTGCATTGTCGTTTTTTGTAAAGAGAGAGAGAGAGAGAGAGAGAGAGAGAGAGAGAGAGAGAGAGAGAGAGAGAGAGAGAGAGAGAGAGAGAGAGAGAGAGAGAGAGAGAGAGAGAGAGAGAGAGAGAGAGAGAGAGAGAGAGAGAGAGAGAGAGGTGGAGAAGGAGTGACAGATAAAACAAAACGGAAGAAACGTGCAAAATATTCTTCCTTAAATGCTCAAAATACAAACGTAAATATAAGAAAAAGAGAAAAAAAAAGTCTGTTAAAAAGGAAGGAAAAGAGGCAGAAGACATTTCTTTTGGCATTTTCCAGCAACGAAAAACGCTAAAAAAAGAAAATAATAGTAAAAAAATGAAAGATTTATAACAGATACACAAAAAAATTACAAGTGAAAAATAACAATTAATTCACCAAAAATAACACAAAAAATCAATAAAAAAACGTAGAAGGAAAGAGTGAAGGAAGGAGTGAAGGAAGGAGTGAAGGAAAGAGTGAAGGAAAAAGTAGAAGGGAAGAGTGAAGGAAAAACGTTTCTATATATGAAAGGGAAGCAGAATTTTAACTTGACTCGAAGCTTCAGGCAATCCAACACTCTTCTGATGGGGCTTTAAGATCACCATCATTAGGGAGGGTCGCCTGCGTTCCCTTCCCTCGCTGCACCTTCCCCTCACTCGCCCTCACTCACTCTCCATTACGTTGCGTCCTCTCCCTTCGCCCCTCCCCACCTCCCCCTCCCTCCCTTTCCCCTCTTCTAGTCACGAACATTACGTCATTATAACTTTCAAAGAGAAGAGTTGGTGAGAGAGAGAGAGAGAGAGAGAGAGAGAGAGAGAGAGAGAGAGAGAGAGAGAGAGAGGTTATAGTATACGTGACGAGACAAGAAATGTAGAGGAGAGAGAGAGAGAGAGAGAGAGAGAGAGAGAGAGAGAGAGAGAGAGAGAGAGAGAGAGAGAGAGAGAGAGAGAGAGAGAGAGAGAGAGAGAGAGAGAGAGAGAGAAAGAGAAGAAAAGGTTGGAATAGAGAGAATAGCTAAAAGAAGATAAGTAGTTCTTTCAAGTATCACTCCTATACAAACACTAAATATTTACCTACCTACCTACTTACTTTTCTACACACACACACACACACACACACACACACACACACACACACACACACACACACACACACACACACACACACAGTTCAACACAAGCTAATCCTTAATCCTCACATAACAACATCACCTTGAAAACTGAACAATAATAACAATATAAAACATAACAGACGCAAAAAACACATACACATTGTCTGCCTTTATATATATATATATATATATATATATATATATATATATATATATATATATATATATATATATATATATATATATATATATATATATACATACACATATACATACATACATACATACATACACACATACATACATACATCCACCACAAGTATTATGTATTTTGCTATCAGGGGCAGTGAAGGTGAGAGAGAGAGAGAGAGAGAGAGAGAGAGAGAGAGAGAGAGAGAGAGAGAGAGAGAGAGAGAGAGAGAGAGAGAGAGAAAGAGGAAAACAATAACAATCAGGCTCAAAACTCTCTCACTCTCTCTCTCTATTCCATGATTAACAAGAAATGTGTTAATCTGGTCAGAATCTCCTCCTCCTCCTCCTCCTCCTCCTCCTCCTCCTCCTCCTCCTCCTCCTCCTCCTCTTCCTCCTCCTCCTCCTCCTAATTCTTCTCTTCATCTATTTTTCTCCTTCTTCTACACTTCCTCTTCCGCCTTCCGTTTTATTTTTCTTATCTCCTTATCCTTTTGCAATTCTCCTTTTTTTTTTCTCCTCATTTCTCCTTCTCTTCCTCGTATTGTTTTCTTGTCCTTCGTAAACTCGTCCTCCTTCTCCTCCTCCTCCTCTTTTGCTTTCCTTCCATTATTTTTTTTCAATCTCATTTTTTTTATCTCCATTTTCCCCCTCCTGTGTTTGGCAATGTTATGTTATTAATTTCCGCGCTATTGAAGGGATTATCTTAACTGAAATACATTTGCAATAAGATTATACACATTTTCATTGCATTTGGTATTTTTCATGTTATTTATTTAACTTTTTCATATTCGCTAATTCAGTTATCGTTAGTAATTTGATCATTTATACTCTCTCTCTCTCTCTCTCTCTCTCTCTCTCTCTCTCTCTCTCTCTCTCTCTCTCTCTCTCTCTCTTGTTTATTTGTAATTGCATGGTCGTGTTATTTATGTTATCAATGCTCACTCGTGTTATCCAGAAATTATATATACGTAAAGGATTTTTTCCATGTTATGCTTGCTTTGAACATTTTCACCTCTCTCTCTCTCTCTCTCTCTCTCTCTCTCTCTGAAACATTTTATCGCCACCAGTGTTTCTCTTTCTGTCAATAAACACTCGATAAAGCTAATTTTCATACATTCTCTCTCTCTCTCTCTCTCTCTCTCTCTCTCTCTCTCTCTCTCTCTCTCTCTCTCTCTCTCTACTATTTCCACCATCGTCATAAAGTTTGAAATGATAACCTCTCCGTTTATTTCTATCCCCCAACTCTCCTCTCTCTCTCTCTCTCTCTCTCTCTCTCTCTCTCTCTCTCTCTCTCTCTCTCTCTCTCTCTCTCTCCAACCTCTCCTCTCCTGTGTTAGTTCCACCCCCACAGTAATAACTAGAAATTCCCTCTGTCACTCACTCAAACTGCTATATCATACGAGAATCATTTTTCACGACCGCTCCAATCATATCCACATTACTTGATATTCACAGCCAGGTGTTCCCGTTAGCTTATGCCCACCTGTGCCTACCTGTCCTCTCCTCCACCCGTTTTGTACTGGTGTGATTCTGCAAAAGCTGTGTGTGTGTGTGTGTGTGTGTGTGTGTGTGTGTGTGTGTGTGTGTGTGTGTGTGTTTTCATTTTATCATTTTTCTCGTGGTTTTGATATGGTAAGAAAAGTTATGATAAGAAAAACTATTGAAAAGTACGTGTTTTTTTCTTTCCTACTTCATTATTAATTTTTTTTTTTTTTTTGGTTGTCTTTGTGGTGAAGTTAAGTGTTTTTATTGTATTTCCTCTTCTTCTTCTTCTTCTTCTTCTTCCTTGTGATTTATAATGAACTTAAGACAACGCGCTGGAAAACAACAACATGAGAGAAAAACAAGAAAAAAAACTTGTCATTTTCTTGGATGTATTTGCAATAGATAAGTGTATGTGTGTGTGTGTGTGTGTGTGTGTGTGTGTGTGTGTGTGTGTGTGTGTGTGTGTGTGTGTAACTAAGTAGCTAATTATATACTCATCTAATCTTTCACACACAGTACCTCTCTCTCTCTCTCTCTCTCTCTCTCTCTCTCTCTCTCTCTCTCTCTCTCTCTCTCTCTCTCTCTCATTGAGCGTTCCTGCATCAGCTTCTCCTTAATCATAACTCTTTCTACCTCAAATTATCATTCTTTCTACTTTAATTACTACTTTCCATCTTCCTGCGATGAGATTCCCAGAGGCGCGTCTTTGTTTACTTCAACCTCCACGTAAAAGTGACTTCAAAGCTTTTAAATTAACCTTTTACAATATTTTCCTTGCATATTCTACTTAGAGGAACGACATTAAAGATTTTCCTATTCCTGTTATGGTTATCTTGGTATGAGAGAGAGAGAGAGAGAGAGAGAGAGAGAGAGAGAGAGAGAGAGAGAGAGAGAGAGAGAGAGAGAGGAGAACTATACTATCCTTTCTTTAAATAGGTTTGCTTCAGTTTTTCTTCTTTTTATCATTTTTATTCATCTATTCATTTATTTATTCATTTTTTCTATTTCTTGTCATTTATTTTTTATCTATTGAGTAAGAATCAGCTTTTTTTTTTTGGCCACCAGTGTTTGATGCAGATTGCTGAGATGAGGGAAGACGGAAACACGACTTTCTAATACATTTTTCTTTTCCCTATTTTTCCATCTTTCCACAAAGGATAATTGTTTTTTAACCCCCCCTCTCTCTCTCTCTCTCTCTCTCTCTCTCTCTCTCTCTCTCTCTCTCTCTCTCTCTCTCCTACCTTTAGTCATGTTTTTCCTTCACCTTTTCCTCTCTCTCTTCCTCTATTTTTGTTTTTACCCTCTCTCTCTCTCTCTCTCTCTCTCTCTCTCTCTCTCTCTCTCTCTCTCTCTCTCTCTCTCTCTCTCTCTCTCTCCTACCTTTAGTCATGTTTTCCTTCACCTCTTCCTCTCTCTCTTCCTCTATTTTTGTTTTACTCTCTCTCTCTCTCTCTCTCTCTCTCTCTCTCTCTCTCTCTCTCTCTCTCTCTCTCTCTCTCCTACCTTTAGTCTTGTTTTCCTTCACCTCTTCCTCTCTCTCTTCCTCTATTTTGTTTTACTCTCTCTCTCTCTCTCTCTCTCTCTCTCTCTCTCTCTCTCTCTCTCTCTCTCTCTCTCAGTTCACACTCTCGTTTATCTTTCCTTCTCGTATTTTACTTTACACTCTCTCTCTCTCTCTCTCTCTCTCTCTCTCTCTCTCTCTCTCTCTCTCTCTCTCTCTCTCCAGTAAGTACACTATAAAAGGAGGGAATGAAGGAACGAAGGAGGGAGTGTGGGAAGGAATGGTGGAAAGAAAGGAGAGAAGGAAGAAAGGAAGGAAAGAAGGAAAGAAGGAAGGAAGGAAGGAAGGAAGGAAAGAAGGAAGAGAAGAGGAAAGAAAACAAGGAAATAAATTCATATAATAAATACAGGAATAGATAAAAGGAAACAAAAGAATGTCCAGTCTCTCTCTCTCTCTCTCTCTCTCTCTCTCTCTCTCTCTCTCTCTCTCTGTTAACGCACACTCAACTAATAATATCCAGAATTGTACAAATATGACGTCACACTCATTACGTATTCTCATTGGCTCTACTGTGACGTCATGACCATAACACGCTCCCATTGGCTGGCAGTAATGACGTCATAATCCCCACGCCCTCCTATTGGTGCAGAGGTGACGTCACTGTCCTTCCCTCTCTTTCCCCTCGCCACACTAAGAACACGTGAGGGTCATTGATATGCAAATGAGATAGGCTGTCAATAGCAGTTCCATGTCCATTACTAAAGGTGGCTGTGTCTGCTTCTCCTCTTCCTCTTCCTCATTTTCCTCTTTATTTTCCTCTTCTTTCTTCTTTTCCTCTTTCTTCCTTTTCCTTGTTATGTGTTTCTAATTTGATTCTTTTGTTTTGGTGGTGGCTCTGTCTGCTCCTCCTCTTCCTTTTCCTCTTCTTTCTTTTCCCCTTTTCTTTTCTTTTTCTTCTTCTTCTTCTTCTTTTTTCTTTTCCTCTTCCTTCCTCTTTGTCATTTGTTTTTAATTTGATACATTTTTTTTTGCTTGCATTTTCTATCTCCTCGCTTTCAATCTTCCTTATTATTTCTTTTTCTACTTCTTTTTCTTTTCTTTTTCTTCTTTTGATCTTCCTAACAATTTCTCTCTCTACTTATCTTTCTCTTCTTCCTCTATTTCACATCTTATTCTCCTATTCTTCGTCTGTTTCCTACCTTTTAAACCCACTTTCTCACACACACACACACACACACACACACACACACACACACACACACACACACACACACACACACACACGTATTTAAGCAGGCTGTGGTGAAGATGGTGACAATGAATGAAGATGAACAAAGTGATAGGTGAGTGGAGTGGTGAAACTTTGTGGTGATGATGTTAAAGTGGTGATGTAAAAAGTGGTGATGGATGGAGAGGTGGAAATATGTGGTGATGATAATAATGGTGGTGGTGAATGTGGTGATAGGTGGAGAGGTGGAACTTTGTGGTGATGATAGGTGTGGTGGAAAAATGTGGTGATGATGGTAGTGAGTGGTGATGAAGGATGTGGTGGTGACTATGGGAGCATCATAGAAGGTGTGGCTCGTACTTGGTAACTGTGGCGTTCATTTTTTCAGTGCTGAGGAAATCTTGCCTCAGTAATTGGTATTTAAAAAGGGTGATTGACAGGAGCATGAGAGAGATGGATTCTGTGTGTAATTGGTTTCAGTTGCAGGTGCTTTCGTCTCTCTCTCTCTCTCTCTCTCTCTCTCTCTCTCTCTCTCTCTCTCTCTCTCTCTCTCTGCAATTTCAAGTTATGGACTCTTCAAAATTTTATTTCTAATTACTGAGATGTGATGTGCAATAGTTACCATCATTTATTTTTTTTATTTTTATCTTATTTTTTATCCTTTATTTTTTTTATCTTATTTATTCATTCCTTTATTTATTTACCTCTATTTTTTTTATCAATTTAATTTTCATTCCTCTTTTTTCATTCCATTTAGCAACATTTCCGTCACACGTTCGTTCATTTCCATCTTATGTGTCGCTATTTTCATTTGCTTCATTTAGTTTTTTTATTTCTATGCTCGCCTCATTTACATATTAATTTACTTATTCACTTCATTTTCTCCTCCACTTAATCACTTTCCATATAATAAGAAACATATTAGTTGAGTATTTTCGTGACTACATTATGACCATGGCTGTTGAAATCTCTCTCTCTCTCTCTCTCTCTCTCTCTCTCTCTCTCTCTCTCTCTCTCTCTCTCTCTCTCTCTCTCTCTCTCTATGTAATTTAGATTCTAACGCATAAATTATTAAATCACTTTGTTAGACAGATAAGTAAATAATGTGCAAATTCTCTCTCTCTCTCTCTCTCTCTCTCTCTCTCTCTCTCTCTCTCTCTCTCTCTCTCTCTCTCTCTCTCTCATTTATTTTCTAACACAAATCATTAAATAACTCTGTTAGACAATAGTAAATAATGCCCAAATATCACTCTCTCTCTCTCTCTCTCTCTCTCTCTCTCTCTCTCTCTCTCTCTCTCTCTCTCTCTCTCTCTCTGTCGCGTGCCGCCGCCATTCCCGGGCAGTAAAATATACAACACATTGAAAAAGAATTCTCACCACTCTTTATTTAATGAGTTGGTGTGCGGTGCGTTCCCTTATTTCACAATGGAAAATGACAAAATATATTCCCATTCATCCCATCCACCCGAAAATATATGAAAAAAAATGCAGACAGAGTAAATAACGGCTGAACGAAACCTACTGTACGCTTTTAATGTGTGTCACGAAATTTATTGTGTCTGTGACTGGACGAATGAATGAGATTATCCGTGATTAAGTTAACATTGTCTAGTAGGAGTGGTGGTGGTGGTGGTGGTGGTGGTGGTGGTGGTGATGATGATGATGATAAAAGAACAATAACTTAATAACACATCAATAGCATCAATAACTCCAACAGCGATGATGGTAATGATGTATAGACAAGCAGAAGAAGAAGAAGAAGAAGAAGAAGAAGAAGAAGAAGAAGAAGAAGGAGAAGAAGAAGAAGAAGAAGAAGAAGAAGAAGAAGACAACGACGACGACGAAGAAGAAAGAGAAGAACAAAAACAACAACGGCGGTGGGCTAGTGGCTACAGTGCTGAACATGGGATCAAACAGACGTCCACGCGTAGGTTCGAATCCCACCACATACCGCTTTGAAGCTACGCCGTTTGTCGAGTGGTTTAAAGTTACCTACATGTCACCATGATACTCAGGTTCTAGGTGGTTACAACAAAGATGCGCTTGGGTGGTGATATAGGCCCTAATACGGGGTACCACTATAAATAATATTGCGTGCACCACTAATGGGCGGAAGCTGAACCGCGTATATGTCTACAGCCGCTATAGGTCATAACATAAAAAAAAGAACAAGAATAATAACGAAAACATGAAGAACAAGAAAAGCAAAAACAATAAACAAATAAGGAAAGAAAGAAAATGTAAAGCAACAGCAACAACTTTAATAAAAAGAAAAAAAAAATGAAAACACGATGCATCACAATTTTCAGGAAGCAAAAAGACACATTTCATCATCCCAAATTCCACGGAAACCTCAAAATTACTTGCTCCCTTCCTCATAAAAAAAGAAAATGGAATATGCGAACGAAAAAAAATGGAAAAAAAATGAGAGAAAAAAATGAAGAGGTCAATAATCTCATATTCCGTTTCGCAGGTAAATTTGTGGCTAATTAATTGCCTTCCAGGTGACCTCACGTGTTTCCCAAGACAGGTATTTCTTATTTGCCTTTTTTTCTTTTCTTAAGCGAAGCAATTTGGTAGTCGCTCAAGAGGGACAATAAGAAAGAGAAAATATTTAAAAGTTTTCTGATTTAACCGTACAATGTCATTCCTTTTTCGTCTTTCGTATGAGAAGCATTTTGGTGTTCACTCAGAGCAGTAAGAATAATAATTAAAGACAAAAATACAATAAATGCCAAAAAATTCATCCTTCACTCAGTACAGTAAAAATAATCAGATCATAACTATAAAAAAATGTTCGCAAGACACATTTCTCTTCTTGAACACAACATTTTGGCATTGGCATAAAAAAAAAACCTCAATTCTTTGTTCTTTTAAAACGATGCATTTTGACATTCTCAAACATCAATATAAGACAAAAATAAATTAAAATAAACATAACAAAGATCACAACCACAGAAACCTTCGCAAAACACAACAATTTTTCCTCTTAAATACAACATTTTTGGTATTTGCTACAGAAAAATACAACAAAAATAGGAAAGAGAAGGGAAAAACTGAACTCGTCTCCAAAAAACTCATAAAATGCAATTACACGCCGATTAAACATTGGGGGAATAATCTTCGCTAAATCTTCTTACGTCATTACTGTACATTATTCATTATTTCTGTATTAATAAATGTCTTTTTCTTCCATCTTCCGTCACGAGAGAGAGAGAGAGAGAGAGAGAGAGAGAGAGAGAGAGAGAGAGAGAGAGAGAGAGAGAGAGAGAGAGAGAGAGAGTAGAAATTGGCAGAAGAATGTCAAAAAATTATATATTGCATAGGAAAGTAAAGATAGACGAGAGGGACTGGACAGAAAGAAGACGAGTGGCAAGAGGAGGAGGAGAAGGAGGAGGAGGAGGAGGAGGAGAAAAAGGAGGAAAGGAGGGAGGAGTTAAACAGTTCCTTGATAGATGGTGACAGAGCGACGTGGTCAAGTATGGGGCAAGAACGAGCTATATGGCAGTGCTTTAAGGTCGGAACTCCACTTGTACCTTAGTAAACTCGACCTTAGGGTAATTGGTCTTTGTGGTTCACTGAGACGCACTGGTGCATTCTGGGAGCGGATGTGATTTTTCCTCCTTTCAGCTGTTGTTGTTGTTGATGATGATGATGATGATGATGATGATGATGATGATGATGATGATGATGATGTTTTTGTTGTTGTTGTTAATGATGATGATGATTAGGGGTGAATTGTGGTGAGGTTATGATCACAACACACACACACACACACACACACACACACACACACACACACACACACTGGATAAAGATAAAATACAACAGCAAACCATAAATTCTTCTTTAATCTCTCTTTTTTCCTTCCCGCATCTCTTCACGTCCCCTCTCCTGTTTCCCTATCTTCTTCCCGCCTCTCTTCTCTATTATCCTCTTTAAACCCTCTTCCCCTTCCTTTCTATTCTTCTCCTTCTTCCTTCCTTCCTTCCTTTACTTATCTACCACTTCTCTCCTTGTCAATCACACATTTGTCTTCCCGTCAATCTTCCCGCTATACCTCTCCCTGTCCATCCTCCTGTCTCTCTTCCCGCTACCTGTTTCCGTTCACCACTCATTCCTCCCGTTCTCTCCCTGTTTCTCTCCCCACACCTGTCTCTTCCCGTCCCTTCCCTTCTCTCTTCCCGCGACCACTTTTCCTGCATCCCTCTTCCCGCACCCTCTTCCTACACAACTCTTTCCTGTCCGCCTCCTCCCGCCCCTCTTCCCGCCCTCAGATGCGTATTTCGAGACATTCCTGAATATTGTAAGGTTACACAACACTGCCGGACGCTGGGAGGGGGGGGAGGGGCTATTAGTCTCCCTTTCTCTCCCCTTCCCCCCCTTCGCCTTCTCGCTCTTTATATAGGTCTGGAAGGGGAATGGGGAAAGGATAAAGATGATGGGACGAGAGGTAGAGGAAGAGGACAAAAGGGGAAGAGGGAGGTGAGGAAAATGCGGGTGAGGGGAAGAGGAGCTAAGGAAATGAGGGGAAACGAGGGCATGTATTGATGTTTAGTGTTTTAATTGTGTTTTTTTTTGTTTTTGTTTGCTTTTAAATGTTAAGGTTGGGATGTCTTTGTTTGTGTCTCTCTCTCTCTCTCTCTCTCTCTCTCTCTCTCTCTCTCTCTCTCTCTTTTGCTTTGGTTTGGTTTTAATATTTAGTTTGGAATGTCTTTGTTTGTGTCTGTCTGTTTGTCTGTCTGTCTGTCTGTCTGTCTGTCTGTCTGTCTGTCTCTCTCTCTCTCTCTCTCTTGCTTTGGTTTTGATATTTAGTTTAGAATGTCTTTGTGTCTCTCTCTCTCTCTCTCTCTCTCTCTCTCTCTCTCTTGCTTTGGTTTGGTTATGGTATCTAGTTTGGAATGTTGTCTCTCTCTCTCTCTCTCTCTCTCTCTCTCTCTCTCTCTCTCTCTCTCTCTCTCTCTCTCTCTCTCTCTCTCTCTTACTAAAGTTTATGAGTTCTTTGTGCCCTTAATCAGAAACTACAATTTAGGGAGTGTAATCTTGTCCACTTCACATCACTTCTCCTTCATTGCTCTCTTTTCTTCTTCTCGTTTTCTTCTCTTTCCTTTTGTTCGCTTGTTTGTGTCCTGTACCCTCTTCCTCCTCCTCCTCCTCCTCCTCCTCTTCATGTCACCCACTTCGTACCTATCACCATCAGACACTCATAGATCACTCCTCCTCCTCCTCCTCCTCCTCCTCCTCCTCCTCCTCCTCCTCCTCCTCCTCCTCTTCATCATATTCAGACTCTAGACTTCAACAATAGAATAAAATCACTCCACCTGCCTACTCCACCTCAGATCCACACGTCTATAAATACCACTCCACAAACACTCCCCCCCCATATGATCCTTCCACCTACAGTACATATTATTCTTCCACCTACTCCACAACTGCTTGTAATTTCAGTCTCCAGTTAACTTAAGTCTTGATTTTCACTGTATTTTTTCTTCATCTAAACTCATCCCTGGTTATTCTATCCACCCACATTCGCACACTACTACCATTACCATTATTACCACAACCTTTCACTATAAAGTCACTCTGATCTGCTATTTCTCATACTTACACCCATTAGCACTTACCCACACATATCCACACACACAAATCCATACTCTAGTTTCAATACATTTATCCCATTTCTTTTGGTTAATTCTCTAAAACCTGCTCGGGAACTGGCATCTAACTAGGCCTTTTCTTTTTCCTCCCTTTAACCTCTTCAGTTCCAAGACGTATTTTCATATTCATTCCGGTTACTATTTGGCGATTTTACACAGCTTCAGAAACTTATGTGGGGGATGTTAAAATAGTGAAGACTGAGGCCATAAGACTGAGGCCATTAATTTTGTAACCTCCATAGACTCTTCCTAATGTAAATAAATGGTCTAATCGCACACAAATCTCAAGGTAAAAACGTGTCCTAGTATTGAAGGGATTAACAGTGCTTGATGTTCTTGCTTAAACTTCTCCTCTTATAGATAAAAAGAAATTAACACCATGTAACCTAACCTAATTTCACCTTACCTTACCTGACCTAACCTAATTTTACCTTACCTTACCTTACCTAACCTAACCTAACCTATCCTAACCTAACTGAATCTTACCTTACCTTACCTAACCTAACCTAACTTAACCTAACTTAACCCGTGTAAGATTCTAGTGACGCCTGGGTTTTGCTTCGTGTTCCCCCTACCATAATTCGCCACTTAAAGCTGCCTGTCACAACCACTTTCACTTGTTTCCCCGCGGATTTATTTGGTGATAAAGTTGCCTCTCGTCCTGCTGACACTCCACTGTTGCTACTGCTCTTGTTACCTCATGTTTTTTTTGGGAGGCTGTATCTGTTTGCTTGCTTGTATGAGTGTTTTGTTTCTGTTTCTCTCATTCTTCCTCGGTTTCTCTTTCTCTCTACTTTCTCTCTACTCTCTCTCTCTCTCTCTCTCTCTCTTGTGTATTGACTAATTAACCGGAAAGATAAAGTGTTCGGTAGGATTTGTATTCATAAAGATTGATTTATCCTATGCTAACCAAGCTAAACATAAACCTAACAGCGTAATTCAACATACCCTTACCCAAACAACCTTAACGTAACCTAACTTAGCCTAACCCAACTAAATTAACCTTACCTCTTCTTATCTCTAACCTTACCTCACCTTTTTTTTTTTTTTTATTAACGTAGCACAACACAGTACAATGCAACTAATTATCAACTAGTCTAATCCCTTCATTACTGTGACGTGTTTCCATATTCATTCTGCTTAATATTTGGTGATCTGATACAGCTTCAGACACTTATGGGGAGGATTTAAATAGTGAAGGCTGTGGTCATTAGTCTTCTGACCTCCATAGATCAATCCTAATGTCAATAAAATAGTCTAATCGAACACAAATCTGAAGGTAAAAAATGTGTCACAGTACTGAAAGGGTTATTCTTATCAAAATTATCACTTTATCAACTTCATTTTACCTCACCTCAGGTCACCTAACTTAACATAAGATATCACCTTACATAGCTCACCTAATCTTGCATAAAAATAAGACCGCTGTTGCCCACCATGATCCGGACCAAGACCCACCCCCATCCCCACCAAACCCATCCCTCCCCGTGTTAACTTGTCCATGTTTCCTTCAATTCTCAGTGTTTCCTGCCGTGGTACAGTGGAACCATGCGTGCTTTGGGGTCCCACGGGTCTCCAAGCGCACGGGTTCGAATCCTGTCCCCGGTCCGAGTGTAGGTTGGGCTTCCTCACTCAGGGCAACGGTTTCCTAGCGGGTGGGCTTTGAGATCGAAGGTGCGGTAAAATGTACCTCCTTTAGCCCATAAATTCCCGTATAAAGCCCACATGGTATAAAAAAAAAAGGTCGTGACAGGATGAAGAAATGGGGAATGGAAGTGTTTGAGGGAGTGTAGCTGTTGAAAAAAAAAAAATCCAGTTTATATTCGTCCAGAAAATGAGACGAAAAGAAAATCTTCAATATTTTTCACTTCATTTCGTTCCCTCTTGAACGATACGAGTGAACGAAAAGTTAAGTAAAAACCTTCCTTTTTAAAACTCATGTTTGTTTTACGTCACCCTTCAATATAATTAATTCCAACCTCACCTGTCTGTCACACCTGTGGATTTTTAGACACGGTGTTGAAAAAAAAAAAAATCTATTGCCTTAACTATTTTGGTGAATGTCTAATAGGTAATGAAGGCGGAGGAGGAGAGAGGGAGGAAAAAAAAAAAGAGAAAAACAAGATGAAAAGGATAAAAAGAATGTCAGCTCCTTATTTGACAGGTGACAGGTGGGAAAATGAAAAAGAGTTGATGGAAAATTTTGCAGAAAAGGAACACCAAAGAAGACTTGTCATTTATCGAGTGATTTTGTGAAACGGAAGGGAAAGTGGATGGGAAGAAGAAGAAGAAGAAGAAGAAGAAGAAGAAGAAGAAGAAGAAGAAGAAGAAGAAAAAGAAAAAGAAAGATGAAGAAGAAGTAGGAGAGGAAGGAGAAGAAGAAGAAGAAGAAGAAGAAGAAGAAGAAGAAGAAGAAGAAGAAGAAGAAGAAGAAGAAGAAGAAGAAGAAGAAGAAGAAGAAGAGAGGAGGAAGAAAAGAAGAAGAAGAAGAAGAAGAAGAAGAAGAGCAGGAGGAGGAGGAAGAAGAGGAAGAGGAAGAGAAGAGGAAGAGGAAGAGGAAGAGGAAGAGGAAGAGGAAAATGAGGAGGAATACGAAGACGAGGAGGAAGATGAGAAAAAAAAGTAGAAGGAAAACAAAATAAAGAAAAAGAAGAAAAAAAAAACCTCACTGGAATAAGAACACAAAGAACCACAAAAAAATAAAAACAACACCAACACTAACAACAATAGAAACACTAGTTAACATCACAACAACAGCAACACAAGCACGAAGAATTAGGGCAAGAATCACTTAGCATTCAAACCCCCCAAAACACCCTCATTAGTGTGTGAATTCAAGTCTTGTAGCACATTCCCTAACTCTCTTAAAGCTATCAAGAGGGGACCAGGCCGGGGTTCTGCAAGGGTGGTGAGAGGTCCTTGCCTTCCCTTCCCCTGCCTGCTTTCTCCTCTGCCTTCCTCCCTGCCTCACCTAACGCCACGAAATCCCCATAAGTAAAGTGGAAATACTTAACGCCATCGACACACCTGCATTACTTAAAACTTATATAAAAGATGAGAGAAACCTGCGGCTGTGTCATTACTTTATTTCTCCTTCCTCCTCCTCCTCCTCCTCCTCCTCCTCCTCTTCCTCCTTCCTGTCTCTTTACTTTCTCCTTCGTTTCTATTTCATATTCTCCATCTCCGTCTCTCAGTTTGGTGCAATTTTTTTTTTCTTTTCTCTCGTTTTGTCTTTACTTGTTTTCTCTGCTTCTCCTTCTCCTCCTCCTCCTTTCCACTTCATCCTCCTATTTTTCGTCTTTCTTATTTCTTTTTCACGTCTTTTTACGCATTTTCTCTTCCTTTCCCCATTCTCTCCTCCTCCTTCTCCTTTTGTTTTTCTTCCTGATCTTTACTCCATTTCTCTTTCCTCCTCTTTTTATTTCTAATCTTTCATGTTTATTTGCTCTATTTTCTTCTTTCATACCACCTAATCCTCTTTCTCCTTCTTTTACTCTTTTCTTTTTTTAGCCTCTTTATTCTTCCATTCATCTTTTTCTCTCCTTCCTCTTCCTCTTACCCTTGTTCTTCCTTCTATTTTCCTTTTAATCCCATTCGGTCCTGCATTTGTCTCTTAATTTGATTTATTCTCCTTCCTCTGTTTCCTCTTCCTCTTCCCTCTTATCTCATTTCTCCTTGCCTGTTTTTCCTGCTCCTCCCTTCCCTCTTCTCTCCTTCGTATTCCTTTACACTATACTGTCTGTTCCTTTATTTATTCCTTTATTTATTCATCCACTTGTTCATTCAATTACGTGAATTCTCCATCTATTCTAATAATACTGAATGATAGGATGAATAAACAATCTAAGTCTAATTGATAACTGGTATTCATTGATTCATTAATTCTCTTTAATACATTAATTTTTCACTCCGCACTCTCTAGAATTGATCATATAGGTATTAAAATTGAAGTAATGAATGACTGTAAAATTAATTAAGCACTTCCAGTATTTTTTTAGTTATTCATTCTCCTTAGGGTATTTATTTTTCAATGCAATGTTTAATTTATGTGTGTTTCAAATCCAATATTCAGTGAACAGGTGCATTGTTTTCTTTTCTTTTTTCTTTTTTTTACCAGAGGAAGATAAAAAATAAACAAAATATAATCGAAACACATCTTCATTCACCCGCTCACACTAACATCACTTTTTCAACATAACATGAAGTTTTACAAGTGCATGAATTAAAAGGACAAACACAATAACTCGAACAGAAAGATTCACCGTAATTCCAGCAAAGCGCTCGCTACAAAGGCATCAACACTACACACTAATGTAATGTAAAGTCATTCTAGCTGGTGCAATTGAGCATCTAGCCAATTAGTTGCAGCAGAGCACAAAATCACATATATTGAATTACCTGCCCAGCTCTTCATTAAGACAATTTCACCCCACACCCACAAAATCCACAAAACCCACATCATCTCACGCTTCTCTATTAATACAGAATCACAGGCTTTTTACTCGCAGCTTTTACCTTGCGTTCATTGACACTTGACTCTGTGATGGCCCATTTTTCTCATTCTCTATTTCTCCATGATTCCAAAGATGGTTTAACAAGAATTCTACAACATTTAAGGGAACAAATACCCATAAAAACATTTATCTCAGTTGCC
Source organism: Portunus trituberculatus (assembly GCF_017591435.1). Classification (NCBI taxonomy): domain Eukaryota; kingdom Metazoa; phylum Arthropoda; class Malacostraca; order Decapoda; family Portunidae; genus Portunus; species Portunus trituberculatus. Next base: position 16,844,034 of record NC_059287.1, on the reverse strand, counting down.
TTTGAAAGCAGTCATAGTGAGAGAAGTATTTTAAAATACAAACTCTCCTTCTCTATTTCTTTATGATTCTAGTGATGGTTTAACAAGAGTTCTATATCATTAGAGGGAACAAATACCCACAAAAACCCAACAATTAACTCTGGCCTTTCAAAGCAGTCGTGGAGCGTTTCAGAATACAAACTCAACATTCGTATCTACAAACACAAATGAAAACACGTAATGACACAAACAAAACAAGGCTTTTAGTTAGCGTTCATTAATACTTTTGGTTGTCAGCAGTTTGTAGAATATTTCCATCTTTTTACCTTTTTTATTTTCGAAACCGTATGAATTTCAGTGACCGTTTTAGCTACCGTTCAGTGACACTTCGCGGGTCGTTGACAGTCTAGAATCATAAGCCTTTTTTTTTTTATTGTTATTTCAGTTACAGTTCATTAAGTCTCTCCAGTGATATGTAGGTCATTTCTTTCATCATTACTTTGCTTGCTTTCCTTCAATACTGCCACTTATTTTCATTATTCTAGTGATAAAATCAACTAAATATCCTTAACCCCTCACTACCATGACACGTTTCCATATTCATTCTACTTACTATTTGGTGGTTTTATACAGCTTCAGAAACTTAAGGTGGGGGATTGAAATAGTGAAAACAGTGGCCATTATTCTTCTAGCCTCCATAGACCCTTCCCCATGCCAAACAATGGTCTAATCATACACAAATCTCAAGATAGAAATACAGTTTGGAGAGAGAGAGAGAGAGAGAGAGAGAGAGAGAGAGAGAGAGAGAGAGAGAGAGAGAGAGAGAGAGAGAGAGAGAGAGAGAGAGAGAGAGAGAGAGAGAGAGAGAGAGAGAGAGAGAGAGAGAGAGAAACAAAGCAAAGTAGTTATAATCCAACTTTGATATTCCCTACACTTAAAAATAAAAAAAAACAAAAAATAAATGAACAAAACACGAGACACAAAGATTACACAACAAAAAAATAAAACAAAAGAAAAAAATGTTACTAATCCAGCTTTAATAAATACAGATAAGCAAATAACCAAATAAAATAAGCAGATAAGCAAATAAAAAGCAACAAAAAACACACAAAACAAACCAAAGACCGATCACAAAGCAGGTTATAGAGGCAAGGTTCATGTCATTACAAGTACAAGCAATAATGAGACTCACCTGGCTGTCCTACGTTACCTGAGCTGTTGTGATCAGGTAGCACCCCCCCTACACCCTCACCTGGCCACCTATTCACCTGTACACCTGCAATTGACAGGTTGATTGGCCTCATCACCGCGCTGACAGGATGGCAAGGAATGGGGAGAGCCAATGGTAGGTAGTTTAATGTGGTGGTGGTGGTGGTGGTGGTGGTGGTGATTTTATTTTGCTTTACCTAGTTCTCTGTTTGTTTGTGGTGCTGTAGGTGGTGGTGGTGGTAGTGGTGATTTAGTTAGTACTGTTGTTGTTGTTGTTATTATTATTATTAGTACTATTACTACTACTATCATTCTTGCTATTTATTTTTGTTGGAGTTAGTATTAGGTACATTACATCACCACCACCACCATCACCACTACCATTATCATTCCCCATCACCATCAAGACATTTAGCCCAGACATTTGGAGATAACTATCATTCTTTAAGGGAACTGGCAATCAAGTGGGCCTTTTTTTGTTTTCGTTTTCTGTTATTTGTTGCTCTTGGTCGGCTTCCCCTTCTTTCATAAAAAAATATATATTATCCAAACCACCACCACCATGAATACTATCAGAACAATCACCAATAGTATCACCACCATCACCACCACCACTACTAGAACAATCACCACTAGTATCCAAACCACACACACAAACACACGCACCATCACCACCACCACCACCACTACCAGAACAACTAAACAGCCCCAAAAAACCCACAAAACCACACACACACACTCACCAAACCAAATACCGAACACTAAACACCAAACAAACACCCGGTGATGAACAATACCGACCAATAAATACCGGGCGGACATTTATCATTGCATCTATGAGTGTGTATTATTTCCATATGCATCTGATCAATACCGTGTCCATTATTCTGCTCGTTATTGATTATGCAAACGTAATCCATTAGTGAATATCTCATGTAACGCTCAAGTTTAATATTAAAATGAACGCCACTCGTGCATGCATTGACCTCTATACCTATTTGAATTATTTATTGCTTATCACAGGGTTCCATTGGGGTCATTATTGGTATTGTTATTGTTATTGTTGTTACTATTATTATTATTATTATTATTATTATTATTATTATTATTATTATGATTATTGTTATTATTATCATTATTATTATATGTAAAGTTATGGGATGGTTACGTTGAGTTTTCTCTCTCTCTCTCTCTCTCTCTCTCTCTCTCTCTCTCTCTCTCTCTCTCTCTCTCTCTCTCTCTCTCTCTCAAACGCGTTAAACCACCACCACCACTGTATATATCTTTCTCCCCCTCACCTCTCCTTCTCTTCCTCCTCTCTTCCTCTCCTCGCCCCACATCACCTTCCCTTCCTCCACGTCGCTCTCCCTCTCTCCCTCTCCCTCTCTCCCCATTACTCTGAGAGGGTGTTGGAAGGTCTTTTATCGAAGCTAGTTCCTCTGGCGGCAAGTTATGCATACCGAGTCTTGGCTTTTGTGACCAGCTGAGATTTGCAGGCGACGGAAAAATTGTGTTGTGATTCTTGTTATGATGTTTCCGACCTCTTTTTTTTTTTTGACATTTTCAGCGTCAGAGAGAGAGAGAGAGAGAGAGAGAGAGAGAGAGAGAGAGAGAGAGAGAGAGAGAGAGAGAGAGTGTTTGTTTTATATTTACTGTTATTCTTGATATCATATCAGTTATATTTGTCTATTTATTTGACTGCATATATTTATCCGTTAGTCTGTCTATCCACACAATTATTATCTTCCCATCCACCACAGCGATTTCCTCCTCCTCCTCCTCCTTCCTCCTCTTCTCTTATTCCTCCTTATACTCCTCCTCCTCTTCCTCTTACATTTTTCCTCCTAACCCATTAATTTCTATTACTTATCTACTATCAATGCTGCCGCCTCTTCCACCAGCACCACCATCACCACGACCTCCTCCTCATCCTCCTCCACCTCCTCGGGCTGAATCCATTAAGCTGATTCCTCACATTTCATGTTGTAGAATTCAATTTTTTTTCCGCATCTCTCTCTCTCTCTCTCTGTTTACCCATTCACTGGCGTCTGTGTCACGAGGTCTTGCTTCCATTACCCAACTCCCTGAATGCTGCTACAGAGACTTGGCGCCCTCCCTGCCTGGCATTTTACTATTTTCACCAGCTGTATAACACTCTCTAGGTTTTCTGCCCAGCACCCATTTCCGCATTCAAATATCGAGATTGCTCTCTTATGTCGCTTTAAATTAAGTGTTGTATTTCCTGTTTTTTTTTTTTGAGGGGGGTTCTAGTTGCTATTGATAAATTTTGCTCTTGTTTATTTTTAGTTGTTACTGCTTATCTCTGTGTGTTTCCATATCGACTGTTTTTGTAAGTCGTTTTGAATTAAGTACTGTTCATTATGTCTTGTCTATTTACTATTGATATTTTTAGCATTGTTTATTTTCTATTCGTTATTTTTTGTGTGTGTTTTGATGTTAAGACTTTTTTCTATATTGCTTTGAATTAAAAACTGTACATTATTATTTTTCCACTTGTTATTCATATATTTTGGAACTGCTCACTTTTATTCGTTACTTTTTATACATCTGTGTGTTTTCATGTAAAGACATTTTTCTTATTCCTTTTTTAATTGAATACCGTAATTTATTCTTTTTTTTCAGTTCCTATTTATATTTTCTGTTCGTTTACTTTTACTCTTTACAATTTATATCTCTGTATTTTCATTTATTTGTAACTTATAATTTTCTCACGTGTGATATGAAGAAAGTGTGTATATAATTATATGGAAACACCATTATGTATTATCAATTATGGATGTTACATCTTTCACTTATAGAGAAAATGCTGTTTATTCCCTTATCATTCAAACCACCACACTTTGCTGAATGATATAAACTTTCCGCACAATTAACTTTTACCTTTCATTATTCAAAGTTCTATAGTTATGAGGGAAGATTCTTAACTCCTTTAACACTGGGACACATTTTTCTTTAAGATGTGTGTACGATTGGACCATTTTATTGACATTAAGAAGGGTCTATGGAGGTCAGAAGATTAATGGCCAGTATTCACTATTTTATTCACCCAACATAACTTTCTGAAGCTGTATAAATCCACCAAATAGTAAGCAGAATGAATATGGAAACGTGGCATGGTACTGAAAGGGTTAACATGAATAAATTGTGTTGCTTTTCTTCTCCAGATGCGAAGGTTTAAATCACGAAAAAGAAAACGTTAATATAAAGAAAACCCCAACTCGACGTCACTCAAGCGACAAATACCTTCACACTTCTCCATTTTCTCTCCCTCGCGTCACCTGAATCGCAACCAACCACATATATAAATCAAAGCCACACGTCAGGAGGCAATTCATTCCCCCTCCATCGAGACAAAAACCCGTGAAATACTCCTACTTTCCACTCCCACTCGCGGCTCAGTCCTCCACATACCAGAGTTTCCTTGGACAATTAACGAGGCAGGGTTTTGTAACAGCCACCCTCCATAATACCGTCAAAAGTCGCGTTCTTTATATTCTTCCTCCACGTGGTTTCTTTTCCTCCTTCCTTTGTTTAACCTGCGGGAATTCCATTTAGCTTTTCCTCTTCCTTCACTTGTTTCTAATACTTTGGTCTTCAATTCCACCCTCTCTCTCTCTCTCTCTCTCGCTTCCTAAGTCTTTCTCTCTCTCTCTCACTGTGTGTCCATTCTCCCCTCGTTCACCCTTCTCTCCCCTCTCCCTCTTCCTCTCTTCTTGTTTACGTTACTCAACCCCCTCCTCAACTTAAGAGTTCCTACCTTCATCCCTCCTCCTCCTCCTCTCCCGGCTATGTCCCTCTCTTCTCTACCGCCATATGGACTGCGAGACGGAAATACCTGAGAGATGAAGGCTGGACATTGCAACAAGATCCTGCTCTCTCTCTCTCTCTCTCTCTCTCTCTCTCTCTCTCTCTCTCTCTCTGCGCACCTGTCACAGCGTCGTCATGTCAGTAATATGGTCTAATTATTGACGCGCTCACCTGCCTCACGACTCGCCCATAAAGTGAGAGTTTACAGGAATATAAAAAGTTATGATGAAAGAAAAGAAACAAGAGAGTGTGAGAGAATTCTTCATTTAGGTGGCTTGTTGGGTAGTGACATATCTCTCTCTCTCTCTCTCTCTCTCTCTCTCTCTCTCTCTCTCTCTCTCTCTCTCTCTCTCTCTCTCTCTCTGGTTAATTAACTTTCCACACCTACAGCACACCTAACTCCATCTCACCTATATATTCTAATGAGGCATAAACACCTGAACTCTCCACTACTCCTGTGTATTTTATGACTGACTTCTCATAAACGTAAATGCGACTCTAGGTTAATACTGACGATTTTTCAACACTTCCTCGACGACAGAGAGAGAGAGAGAGAGAGAGAGAGAGAGAGAGAGAGAGAGAGAGAGAGGGCACAAAGAACACACACATACACCTAACCGTCCACTCGCATAATCTAACCGTCTACCCCCCTCTCTCTCTCTCTCTCTCTCTCTCTCTCTCTCTCTCTCTCTCTCTCTCTCTCTCTATGACTACCTATAAACAAGGCGCCACTTTATCGCCTCACGTGCATTATTAAGGGCAGATGCACGGCGCGAACAGCAGGTGAGGGTGTCTTCCCCATGCACGAATGTTACCGTTGCTCAAATTCCCCGCCTTGAATTATGGCTTTGTATTTAATTAGGTCATCTGTATCCCCTCTCTCTCCTTCCTCCCTCTTGTCTCCTCCTTCCCCTTCTCTTCTTCCTCTTCCTCCTAGTGTTCTTCTCATATCCTTAATCCTCTTCTATACTTGACCTTCTCTTCTTATCTTTGAGTCTGACCCTCCGTGACCTCTTTCTCTTACTCCTCCTCCTCCTTCTCCTCTTCATCCTTTTCTCCTCCTTTTCTTGACCCTCTCCTCCTAATGTCTGTGATTTTCTATAGTCTACTGGTCATTCTTCTTGTCGTCGTCCTCCTCTTCCTCCTCCTCCTCTCGGTCCTGTATGGTGATGATGATTGATGATGATGATGGTGATGATGATGATGATGATGATGATGATAAACTGTCTAATGAACTATGAATATGGAAGCTTAAGGGTGTAAAAACTAGATATGCTGGGAAAAGGAGATGGATTGATTGAAAAATTGGCCGGGGTTTACAGGAGGAGGAGGAGGAGGAGGAAATAAATAGTCTAGTCTGGTTTAGTTACCCCGACTTGATAGAAAACGAACCTTTACCACCTCCATCACCACCACCGCCACCGCTACCACCACCATCACCACCATCAACAACAACAACGAACTGAAAACTTAATAATTACACTAGAAGAAACAAAAAAAATGAAAAAAATATAAGCTTCCGTCATTGACTTGAAAGAAAAAAAATAAAAATAAATAAATACACATGAAAGGAAAAAAAAAAAAATCTGAAAAATCGAACAATTATTCAAGATACGGAAATGAAATCAACATAAAATTCTGAACACACCAAAAATATCGAAGGTTTTTATGAATTTCAGTCTTATTTTGGAAATGTTTGGCCTTTTTTCACTGTAATGGTTAGAAGGAAACATTATCAAATACTAAAATAGACAAACAAATAAATAGACCAAATATGTATGTATGGTGTGTGTGTGTGTGTGTGTGTGTGTGTGTGTGTGTGTGTGTGTGTGTGTGCGCGTCGATGTTCATTAATGTTCTTACGTTCAAAGTTCTAATGAGGGCAAAAAGTGCTAATGACCAAGTTTATGGGAACAGTTGTGAGAGAGAGAGAGAGAGAGCGTGGAGACTGACGGACACAGACAGACTGAGAGACACACAGACAGATGTGACAGGAAGCGCCGGTCGTCTGTCTACATCCCTGTCTTATTTCTAGATGGTATTGCTGGCTTTTCATCACCACCATCATCACAATTATCATCACCGTCTATATCTGCTGCTCCATCCTTTTAGCATTATTACGTGATTAACATTAATATTGCTTTGCCTAAGTTAATTATGTCTTTTGCTCAGGTAATCACCACTATCACCACACCTGGTCACCACTACTGCCGTTATTATTCAATATATACACCACTTACTAAACAAATATAGATTAATGAGTCACTATTACTGTAACTACTACTACTACTACTATCATCACTTCTACAAATAAAATACCTTATAATAACAACTAATACAACTAATATTAACCCAAACTACCATTAACTACCATTACCACAACCATAGCAACACCTCAAAATAGAGAAAAAAAAACACCAAGCCATCTACACACCACCATTAACGTTACCACTACCATAACACCACCACCATCACCACCACCACCACTACCACTACCACCAATGGGTCATCCGTCCACTTACCCACTGACTAGGCCGCTCTAACTACCAATTCTCAGTTTCCCCGACATCCAATTACGTTAACGATGTTTTTTCCTCAATTTGCAGGATACAATTTAGACAAGACAATTTGGGTGAATCGAAAAGTGATCGCAAAAGCTATTACTTCACAGGTGTGCAGACAAACAAGACACGAGGAGAGAGAGAGAGAGAGAGAGAGAGAGAGAGAGAGAGAGAGAGAGAGATACACTACGCACTTCTAAACTAAAATAAACCTGATATTATCCAAATACTGATGAGAGAGAGAGAGAGAGAGAGAGAGAGAGAGAGAGAGAGAGAGAGAGAGAGAGAGAGAGAGAGAGAGACCTACCAAACACAAACAATACCTAAACACTTACGTTCTACCACACTGTCATTCTAAACTTTCAAGCGGCATGACAAAGATGAACGCCCGTCACAACCATTACCTCCCCGCCGCCTGCCGCTCTTTATAACACCCCGCTGTTGCTGTTGGCTGGGATGAGGACGCCCCTGATCTTCCTTAATTAAATGAGATGAGGTGACGTGATGGCCTTGTTGTCACCAGGGCCGCCGAGAGAATGAAGGGGGGGAGGTTAGTGATGGTGGTGGTGGTGGTATGGACAAACACAACGTATGAAAGGAAATGTGTCATGGCTAAACCTTCCGTGTAAAAACTGTGAAATAAAAGTTACAGCAATGAAATAACGACTAGATTCTCTCCTTCACTGGTAAAACGAACAAACTACGTTTATTTTTTTTTTTTTTTTTTTTTGCCTTTACAAACCTTTAAAACTACGTCAATAAACAAATAAAGTAAATAAATAAATATACATGCATTTGTTGGGGAGAAAATGACCTTTAAATCCCCTTACAAGCCTGTATAGATCCCCAACAAAGGGTCCTAAACCATTTAAATCCCTTGAGACTCGGTCCTTTAAAAACTTAGACAAGGCCCTTTAAATAAACCCCGCTAAACATGGTTCCCCCCACACATTGACCTTTTAAACACCCACGCACAGCCGTATAAATCACCAACATACAGCCTTTTAACCTCTCCATAGAACACCTTTTACATCCCCCTCAGTGGCATTTAAACCTCTCACAGTGCCCTTTAAACCACGACACATGCCTTTTAAAATATCCGTATGGCTCTTTAAACACGCTACACACGGCTCTTTATATCACACAAACGCTCATTTAAATCCAAAGCTCTATTCACACAACACAACAATAACACCAACACTTACCTTTCCCGTGGCTTCTATGAGTCGCAGGACACAGCCAGAACAGGGCAGCTTGGTGGTGGTGGTGGTGGTGCCTCCTCCAACATACCCAGAGGCAATGTTTGTATCCTTATCTTACACTTCTGCGCCTCCTCCATGCCTCCTGATCTCGCCCCCAGACACCCACACGTACCCGCCACCCTCAGGCACCACTCGGGGGAAGGGCATGCCATAAGCACCACAGATTTACCAATAATATAAAGATCCACGCACGTGTTTTTCCGCCTACGTGATCTCAAGGACGTACGAGGGAGGAGGTCTCGGCGCGGGGATGGATTCGGTGCTATAGGCTGGGTTCACGTTTTCTTTTAGTTCTTGGACTTGCTGTACAGGAAATAAGAAAAGAAAATATGTGGTTAAATAAAGAGTATTTGTTACCAAGGCAAGGATTTTTCGTGTAAGAGTGTTGGCAGTGCTTTGTCTGGTGGATTCGGTAATTGACTTGTTTACTTTTCTATCCTCCTTACTTGTACATCTTTCCAGGACTTACTGCTACTTGGATACGGACTTTGCTATTATTTCTCATGTATTTCTGGACTGGTTACTCTTATGATGGGGAAATACTGTTCATTCCACTCTTACGTGACCCATGGCAAAGATGGTGTGAAAAATGTCTTCCTGTGATGGATTCGGCGTTAAATGAATATACGTGTGCTTGTTATCATTATTTTTATTTACTTCGAGATTATTCCTATTTCTAGCATCATTTTTAACGTTACTTTGTCAGTGTTATCTTATATCAAGGTAACGATGCTTCCATAGCGCCGAGCTCATTCACTTGTTATATCTCGACAAAACGTAAACTAATTTTCGCTCTAACAAAATCCGCCCCGGTGAACTGCTTTGCTAAGAGATTATTTACGATAAAATTAACATAATATAATCCAGATGCAAGGGTGAGCTGGAGAAATAAGGCAATAAAAGAAATAATGCGAGAAGTGATGAGATTTGAAAGCCTCGTCTCCTCGCAAGCCTAAGTAGAATTGCCAAGTGTCGCCACTCTGCGAAATTTTCTGAAAAATGAGGAAAAAAAAAACAAAAAAACAAGACTAGGTAGAAAGAATAGGGTGGCAAAAACGTTAGTCTCCATAGTAATAGAATAAACATGCAGCAACATACCCATCCACACACACACACACACACACACACACACACACGCAGGTAGCCACGGAATATTGACACCTACTACTGTAATATGAGCGGAGTAAACTTTATCAAATGGGTCTGTGAAACACTTACCACCCAATGCACGCGTTGAATACGATACTACACACACACACACACACACACACACACACACACAGTTAGGTAGCTCGGTGGAAAAAGCGTACTTGTCTGTCGTTTGAGTGACATAAGTTCGAATCCCGACTGAGAGAGTAGGGAGAAAACACACACACACACACACACACACACACACACACACTGATCCCATAACTGTAAAACAAAACTTTCAATAGGATAACAAATCAAGCTGAACAATAAACAAAATCAGTATTCGAGAGAGAGAGAGAGAGAGAGAGAGAGAGAGAGACTGTCTGACTCACTCTCATTGCATTACTCTCCTCACTTCCTTACTACACCTCTCGAAATCCACTTTATTACCTGCGCCACACTAATGAGTAATTATGCAGGTGGTGACAGGACTGCGAGATGGCGCGAGCTTCTCCTCAGGCGCCGAGTATCTTCTCCCCTCAACAGCATTACCAGATAACCTTCGTTCCTCTTATCTCACTTACCTCCTCCTCCTCCTCCTCCTCCTCTTCCTCCTCCTCAATGTCCCTTACTACCTTTCTTTATGTTATTATAATTTTCTTTTTTATTTACTAATCCTCCTCTGTGGGCCTTTTTTTTTTTTTTGTCCTTGGTCGGTTTTTTTCTTACGTAAATAAAAAAAACTGTGAGCCTCTTCTTACTCTTCTTCTTCCTCCTCCTCCTCCTCCAGACCGTGAGAGATAGAGTGTTCATCTCAGGAGTAGTTTGTTTCTCTAGCATTAACTGAGTATATTGTTACCTATATTTGCTCTATTCATCTGTATTGATTGATTCTCCTTTCCTGCATTTCTTACTTTTGCTTGTGCTCTAAAAATGTTAATTAAAGTATGTGTTTTAAATCTCTCCTTTTTACATTATTCATCAGCGTTATCTTCTCATTTTTTTCTTCCTTTATTTTCTTGCTTTTTTTTAAGGTTGCTGGTCAATTCTTTTAATTTTTCCTGTTTCTTTCTTAGTAATGGTCTTTGTTCCTTTCTCTCTCGTACCTTGAGATTTTGAAGGAGGAAATACTTAACCTTTCTCTGCTCCTCCTACTTCTCTTCCTCTTCTTCTTCCTCCTCTTTCTCCTCATCCTCTTCTTCTTTTTCTCCTTTTCCTTCCATTTATTTATTCCTCAACTGTTCCCTCGCTCATCTCTTTTACCTCTGCCATGTTTTTCTCTCTTTTTTTATTGTTTTTCATCTTCCTCTTCCCTCGCCTCTTGTTTTGTGGCCGTGTGTCTCTGTCTCTGTCTCACTCCATCTCTTTCTTTCTCCTTCTCTCTCTTTCTCTTTCTCTCTCCCTCAGTGCATTCACCCAATTATCTTCTCCCTCCTCCTCTTCAGTTCCTCTCTTCATCTCTCTTTCTGCCCTTCTCTCCCTCTCCTCTCTTTTTATTTCGTTTCCTCTCTTCCTCCCCTTCATTTTATCCTTCATTTCTTTCTTATTCCTTCATTCGATTTTTAGCCTATTTTCACTCTCCACTTCCTCCTTCTTCTCCTTTTCTTCTTCTTCTTCCTCCTCCTTCTCCTCCTCCTCCTCCTACCATTGTTTTTCTCTCTCTTCTTTCTCTTCCGCTTCACTTCCCTCCGTTTTTTATTAAGTGTTCCTCTTCCTCCCTTTCCCTCGTTTTCTATTACGTTCCTGTTTCCTATTTCTTATCTCTACTCCTACTCCTTCGTTCGCTTCTTCACTCTTCCTTCTTTTTCTCCTGCTTTTACTAATCCATCATTCACTATTTTTTTTTCTACTAATACTTCTACCTCTTCTCCTCGACCACCTGCTCCTCCTCGACCTTACCTCTATACCTCTTCTCCTCCCCCTCCTCCTCCTCATCCTCCTCCTCCTCGTCCTCCTTCTCAACCTCTCCTCTACACATCTCCTGATCCACCTCCTGCACTTCATCCTCCTCCTCCTCCTCCTCCTCCTCCTCCTCCTGGACACTCACACTCCTTAGTATTCATGCACAAGACCTCCACAACAATGCCACGTCTACTTACATGGTGGCGTGTTCTTTTGTTTCTCCCTCAGGTGAGAACTCTCCTATTGCTCCCTGACTCCTTCCTGCGTAGTCCTTTGCCTGTTTTATCGTGCTTTTTTTCATGTTTTCTTGGGAGATTTTTTTTTAAATATTTTTTTGGTGGTGTTTTGGTGGTGTTTTGGTGGTGTTTTGGTAAGGGTTGGTTTTGCTTTGTATTCTATTTATTTGTTTTGTTGTGTGTGTGTTGTGTGTATCTATTTATTTGTTTTTAGTGTGTGTGTGTGTGTGTGTGTGTGTGTGTGTGTGTGTGTGTGTGTGTGTGTGTGTGTGTGTGTGTTGCTTTTAGTCATTGCTTGAATGGTGTTTTCCTTTTTTGTCACTTTTGTTGTATCTCTTCAGTTTCTTTCTTTCACTCTTCTCAACACCATCCCCAACCACCACCAACACCGCTGACAACAACAACAACAACAACAACAACAACAACAACAAGAACAACAAGAATAACCGACAACACTTGAGAACAATAGCTGGAGGAGGAGGAGGAGGAAGAGGAAGAAGAGGAGAAGAAGGGTAAGGTCACTCAATCTCCATAAGTTGGGTACAAAATAATCAGACATGAGGAAAAATTTTATCTCATTTTAATTGTGATTTCTTGGTGAAACTTCAGTATTTTGGAAACTTAAGCATTTTCATTCATGTAACTACCTTGAGTGTGTGTGTGTGTGTGTGTGTGTGTGTGTGTGTGTGTGTGTGTGTGTGTGTGTGTGTGTGTGTGTGTGTGTGTGTGTGTGTGTGCGTGAGTAGGAGGAGAGTGCTTTGTGTGCATGCGTGTGCATGTGTGTGTTTGTGTATAAGGAGGCAGAAGAGGAGTGTGTTCGTGTGTGTGCTTGTGTGTGCGTGTAGGGAGGGAGAAAAGTGTGTGTGTGTGTGTGTGTGTGTGTGTGTGTGTGTGTGTGTGTGTGTGTGTGTGTGTGTGTGTGTGTGTGTGTGTGCGTGCGTGCGTGCTTGCGTGTTTGTGTGAGTGTGTGTGTGTGCGTGCGTGCTTGCGTGTGTTTGTGTGTGTGCGTGCTTGCGTGTGTGTGTGTGTGTGTGTGTGTGTGTGTGTGTGTGTGTGTGTGTGTGTGTGTGTGTGTGTGTGTGTGTGTGTGTGTCCGCGCGCCTCAGTAGTTTGCGCCTCCAGATCTCTACTTTTAAACTCAAGGTGACAAAATTTATACACAAATATTTTCCCGATTCCAAGCTTTCCGATGAAGTGATCGCCTGTTATATATTCCCCTCCACGTCCTCTCCACACCTCTCACTCCTCACCTCCTTCTCCCTGCCCCTCTCCCTCTCTCCCTCCCTCCCTCCCACTCTCCTTGCCTCCCTCTCAGCCGCACGTGAGGGAGTTTGCATATAAAGTACCCAGGAATCAGCCTCACCTCTCCATGAATCACACTTGATAGATGACACATGCATACTTTCCTCCTTTTAGCACCTCTCTCTCTCTCTCTCTCTCTCTCTCTCTCTCATGCGCACGCTCATAAGCATATCTGATCCCACGCGCAGATAATGAACCCAAAAGTCTATGGGAAAGATGAGTAAAGGAGGAGGAGGAGGAGGAGGAGAAGGAAGACAATCGATAAAGGCAAAGACTCTGGAGGGAGATTAGCTTGTGTTATCAGATCGCTCACGGCACCGCTGGGATCCGCAAAGCCAACAACTACCGAGCGATTCAGGAAAAGCAAGCACATATTTCTCTTCTTCGTGTGATACAATTTTACCTTCAACGAGCGAGTTATGGGGCCTTGTTATGGATACCGTGAACGCTGCCCCTCCTATATTCTTCTTACTACTGCTTCTCCTATGCCTTCCCCTCCTCCTCCTCCTCCTCTCCCAGCCAAACCCCCATCAGCCCTACAGTGTCCGCGCTGAAGCTTCCGAGTTGTTTTATGTTGTAAATATCCTCTTGGGGAGACGCTGTTTACGATGCCTAACTAGTTTCTCCCGGCAATTGATGGCGTCATATTTCTGTAAAAATTTTACGATAATGTAGGCATGAAGTGCTTTCCTCGCCAGCCACGCTACACGCACTAACGGCCTGTACCGACCCGCGGCCCAACCTGCCCACAGAAGTAAGCTCAATTTTATAGGTGGTGCTTCACGCTTCATCATTCCCACAATGGACGAGAGGAGACCATCCCATAGCTGAGTGTTGGAAACGTCCCCCGCCCTCTTCAAGACAGCCACTTGTGTCTGCGAGCCGCGCCGAAGGAGAAATAAAGTGATAGAGGATTATTGTCAGACTGCTTAGTGCTTAGCTCTTACTTTTAACTAGCTTATTAGACTTATTGGGGTATTGAAGAGTGCTTTTATGATTTTTCTAAGGTGTTTTCACGGCTTCATTTACAGTTTAACAAGAATGAGAAGTAAAGAAGAATGATTTACCGAACGTTTTAGCATCTTTTAACTTTCAACTAGCTTAAGCCAAAGTTTTAATGATTTTCAAAGGTATTTTCTTATATTTCATGAAAGTTTAGAAAATAAAAAGGAATATTCTCAAATGTTATGAAGTTTAACTGACTTTCAACGGTCAAAGTAAAGATGCTATGATTTTCTTGGAACTAGTGCTTCAACTATAATGAGTAAAAAAATAGAGATTATTCTTAAAACTTCTTAGTACTCAACTTTCAAATAGACAAAGAAAAAGCTAGTGGGTTTCCAAGGGTATTTTCAAGGTTCTAGTACAAATTTAACAAGAAATCTTTACCGTCAGTTGAAAAGACACCTCCTGAGACCTCAACCTCGCTCACAGTGGCCTTTGAAAACAGTCTTAGTGAGAGAGTAAAGCCTTAAGAATACGCGCCCTGATGTGTGAGCGATGATGTGTGAGAATGATAGATAGGAAGGCGTGTGTGGGATGCCTTCGATCAGGGTAAGGGAAAACATGTGCTAATCTTTCTTACTCGTGTCTCGTGTTCGTTTCTCCCCGACTTCTAACTTATTCTCCCTCTCCCTCCCGCACCTCTCTCTCTCTGGAAATAGAAAAAAATGACATACAAGCATCGCAAGACAAAAAAAAAAAAAAAGAAAAGCTACCTCAGATGAAACGTAAAGAAAAAGAACAGAGAGAAAATAGTGATAAAAATTGGGATGTTTCAGTTTTTGTAGGTTTCATTTCTTTTTCGTTATTATTAGTTGTCCTCATGATGTCAGTACGAGAGAGAGAGAGAGAGAGAGAGAGAGAGAGAGAGAGAGAGAGAGAGAGAGAGAGAGAGAGAGAGACCTACCAAACCCAAACAATACCTAAACACTTAACGTTCTACCACACTGTCATTCTAAACTTTCAAGCAGTATGGCAAAGATGAACGCCCGCCACCACTATTACCTCCCCGCCGCTTAGTAGAAGAGAGACTAACAATAAGACCACAGCACCAAAATTTACTTAACCTCTCTCTAAACAGTAGACAAGAGGAACACAACAGGAAGGAAAGACAACGACGAGAACGAGTACACAAGAGGAACGACGAGAACGAGTAGACAAAAGGAACACAACAGGAAGGAAAAAAGGAAAAAACAACGACGAGAAAGAGATTGACGCTACACAAGAGGAACATCACTGGAAAGAAAAGAACAACGACGAGAACGAGATTGACACCACGTCATTAATGAGCAGCCATGGATGACAAACAAAAGAGAAACATGACTGACCTCACCTGACCTTACCTGACCTCACCTGACCTCACCTCACTCATGTCTCTTACCTGCCACCACCTATCACACCTCATTATATCTCAGTGACTTTTCTATTTTCTTCCTCATTTTTCTTTCTTCCTCCCACGGTTCACCTTTTCTTTTTTTTTTCCTTTTTTTTCCTCCTTTGTAAGATTTAATTTCCTGTCTGGTTCTTGGCCTTGTTGTCTTTCTGGGTGGCTTAGATCTTTTGCATTGTTTTTTCTGCCTTTTTTTTTTTTTTCTCTCTCTTTCTCTGTTTTTTGTTTTGTCTTTTTGTTGTTCTTTTTTTACATGTTTTACTTTTTTCTTTCTCTCTTTTCCTTTTTCTCGAGCTTTCTTATTTCTTCTTTCTCTCGTGTCTCCTTTTCCTTTTCTATTTTTCCTCTTCCTTCATTTTCTTTTCCTCTCCCTTCCTCTCCTTTTTCTCTTTTCTTGTCTATATTGCCTCTCCCTTCCCACTTCTCTTTTTTTCCTCTTCTCCCTTTCATGTCTCTTTCTCTTCTCCTCTCATCTCCCCTCCCTTTTCTTTCTTCTCCCTCCCCAGCGCATCTCTCTCACTTCCTCTCCTCTTCCGCTCTTCTAACGCGTCAGCCAGTCTCTCTCTCTCTCTCTCTCTCTCTCTCTCTCTCTCTCTCTCTCTCTCTCTCTCTCATTTGCATTAACAATTTTGTCATATTTCTCTAAGTTTATTTTCTTATCATCTTTCCCTTTCCTCTCACATTTCTTCTCTATCAACACGTTCTTTCCCTCTTCACTCTGTCTGTCTTTCTATCTGTCTGTCTATCTGTCTGTCTATCTTTCTTTCTTTCTCTCTCCTACTTCTATTTCCTCCTCATCTGCATTCCTTTAACCTTATTTCTTCTTTCCCTTAACCTATCAGACCACCTCTATCTCTTCCCCTTCCTTCCCCAAACTCTTGCCTTTCATATCACCTTCCCACTTCTTTTCCATCCAGCTCTCCATTTTGTATTTTTCTTCTGATTTCCTCTCTCTCTCTCTCTCTCTCTCTCTCTCTCTCTCTCTCTCTCTCTCTTTTTCTCTCTAAACACAAGGATATTTTTCTTCTTGTGTTTCCTCTCCTTTTGTGTCATTTCTCTCTTTCTATCTTCTCTCTGTTTTCTTCCCATTTCTTTTCTTTTTCTCATTTGATCCTACTTTTTTTCTCTCTTCTCTTTATTTTTTTTTCCTTTTCTAAACATAAACAAATTTTCCCTCATGCATTTTCTCTCCCTTTGTGTGTTATTTCTTTCTTCTCCATCTTCTTTCAGTGTTCTTTACATTTCTTCTCTCTTTTTCTCATCCCTCATGCATTCCTTCACCTTTTGTGCTATATCTTTCTCTTCTCCATCTCTCAATTTCCTTCCCATTTTTTTCTCTTTCTCTCATATAATCCTACTGTTCTCCCAATCTCATCTTCCTTTTACTCCTTTTTATTCACTGATACCTCATAGTTTACTGAATATTCTTCGTCTCTTCACTCTGGAGGCGTTTATATTCACTCCCTGTCGTGTTATAAGTCTCTCCTCTTCTCATATCCTGCATTACCTCCCCGTCAGCGCCTCCACCCATCACTCAACTCTGTGATATTAAGATGGTATTGTTAAACGACACTTCTAAGAGGGTATGATGAACGTTATTAGGGTTCAATGTGGTTTTCTTCTACAGTTCTAGTGATATTTCAGTTCTGTAGTATAAATGAGAAAGAAAAGCTAAGAAAAAAGTGTCTAATAGCGAAAAGAAAAGGGAGAGAGAGAGAGAGAGAGAGAGAGAGAGAGAGAGAGAGAGAGAGAGAGAGAGAGAGAGAGAGAGAGAGAGAGAAGAAAAGTACAAGACCATTCTATATTCTGATAACTTTCAATAGTGCACGATGAAAGAAAAGTTATTAGTCTTCAATGTTGCTTTCTTTTTTATAATTCTAGCGCTATTTCAGCAATTTTGCAACATTTATTAGAAAGAGAAACGGATAAATACGTGTCTAGTAGCAAGAAATAAATGAATAAATCAATAAAACTCAAGCTTCTCTTTTAACAGAATGTGATGAATGTTATTAGCATTCAATCTAGTGTTCACTGTTCTTTATTTAATGATTCTAGTGGTATATCAATTTTGTAACATTAATGAAAGAGAAACTAAGAAAAAAAAAAAAAAACGTGTCTAACCTTAAAATGAAAAAAGCGAAACACCATTTTTAGCAAGGTGTGATGAAATTTTGCAGCATTAATGAGCAATTTTGTAGCATTAAAGAAAGAGAAAAACTAAGAGAAACGACTGTAATAGCAAGAACAATGAAACTCAAACGCCATTTTCTAACAAGTTGTGATGAAAGTTACTAGCGTTCATTGTTCATTTTTTCTTTTTTAATAATTCTAGGGGCATCTCAGATATTTCGTAGCATTAATGAGAGAGAAAATACGAAGAAAAAACGTGTGTAAGAGCAAGAATAATGAAACTCCAACGCCATTTTTAACAGGGTGTGATGAACGTTAGTATTATTCATTGTTCCTTTTATTTTGAATGATTCTAGTGGTATATGAATTTCGTAGCATTAATGAGAGAGAAAATACGAAGAAAAACGTGTGTAACCTTAAAACGATAAAATTGAAACTCTATTTTTAAGAGAGTGTGATGAAAGATACTAATATTCATTGTTCCTTTTATTTTGAATGATTCTAGTGGTATATCAACTTTGTAGCATTAATGAGAGAGAAAATACGAAGAAAAACGTGTCTAACCACCATTTTTAACAGGCTGTAATAGAAATTCTTAGACATCAATGATCTTTTCTTCTTAATTTGTCTAGTGGTGTATCAGCAAAGAAAATCGAAGAAAAACTTAACTAATAGCAAAAGCAATAAAACACAAACGCAATTTTTTTTTTTTATTTATACCATGTGGGCTTTTCACGGGAATTTATGGGCTAAAGGGGATATTTTTTGGGGTACCTTCTATCTTAAACCTTTGCCCCGATGAAGGAAGCCCCACCTACACTCGGACCGTGGACAGGATTCGAACCCGTCTTCAATACTTTTTTTTTTCTTTTATTACAACTGCAACCTCCTCTTTCACATCAACACAACACCACCATCAAACGTGACATTATTGGCTCACAGCACCACTTTCCTCACCATAACCTTGTCAACAACACCTTCTACCCTCACTGTGTATTCCATTTCCCCATATCATCTCCTCATTACATCCCCATACCTCCTTTCCCCTCACTCCATCACATTCTTGCCTCTCTTTCTCACAGACACAGTACTCCCAGGAATAGAAAACGGAAAGTGTGGCTTGTTTGGAGGTAGGAAGAGGAGGAAGAGGAAGAGGAAGAGGAGGAGGAAGAGGAAGAGGAAGAGGGTTATATTTCACTTGTGTATTTGTGTCTTCCATCCCTTGAGTTTACCTGATCGTTGTGTGTGTGTGTGTGTGTGTGCTCTCTCTCTCTCTCTCTCTCTCTCTCTCTCTCTCTCTCTTTTCACCGCTATCCTTTATGCATGGAGAAAAAAAAAAGGAAGGAAAGGGAGGAAGCAAGAGGAGGAAGAGGAGGAGGAGGAGGAGGAGGAGGAGGAGGAGGAGGAGGAGGAGGAGGGGGAGTAGGGGATATTGGTCTTCTTCACGTGAGGCAATTTAAAGGCAATATCTCTTCACTGTTTACTTGTTTTTCCATTTTTTCTCTCCTTCATTCTCCCCTCCACACTCCCTTCCCCCCAGTCTCTCTCTCTCTCTCTCTCTCTCTCTCTCTCTCTCTCTCTCTCTCTCTCTGAAACAATAGGCATTCTGAAACTATTACCTATCTATCTTTTCTTTCATCTATTTTTGTCTTTTTTCTTTCATTCTACTTTTGTTTCCTTTTTCGCTTGATTTTTGAGAGAGAGAGAGAGAGAGAGAGAGAGAGAGAGAGAGAGAGAGAGAGAGAGAGAGAGATTTAAAAAGTACGAGACCTTTCTATATTTTGATAACTTTCGATTAGGAACGAGGAAAGAAAGAAAATTAGTTTATTTCCTTTTTTTCCTTATTTCTTTCTTCACTCATTGACTTGTTGGTTCTTTTTCATTCTTTTCCTTCCCTCCTTAGCGTCCCTTTCCTCTTCCTTCTCTTCCTTCCTCTCCTTTACACCCATTCTCTTCCTTTCCTCCTTGCTGTCATCTTCCTTTTTCTCCTTTTTCTTCTTCTCTACACACCATCTCTTCTTTTCCTCCTTGCTGTCATCTTCCTATCTCTTCTCTACGCCCATTTCCTTCCTTTCCTTCCTGCTGTCATCTTCCTATTCCTTTTCTTCCTTCTTTACCTTTACAACCCTTTCCTTCCTTACCTTCTTGCTGTCATCTTCTTATTTCTCCTCTTCCTTCCTCTTCTATACGCCCCCTCTCTTCCTTTCCTCCTTGCTGTTATCCTTGCTGTTGTCTTCCTACCCCTTCTTTTTCTTTCCTTTCTTCTACATCCTATAACTTGAAAAAAGGGAAAAATGCAGCAAAAAGTATTATCACTATTAATGGAGTAAATGTAAATAGGACATAGAAACTAATATTAAAGATTGTAAAATAAATCATTGCTCTCTTTGTTTTATTTCAGTTTTTTTTTCTTGCCTAATGAAGAGGGAATTTTCTTTCTTTTGTATCGACGACTCGAAATGTTTCCTATCTCTGTTGTTTTCGTCATACAAACAACACTTCCTTGAAATAAGACGCGAGGAAAGAAACTTGGGAAAGATAGTTTTGCTTTCACATTTCTCGGTGTAAAAGAGGAGTGGTAACTTAGTCTTCTTGGTATCAACAACAACAACAATAACAACAACAACAAAAATAACGATAACCAGAAAGAAAAATCAAAGTAGTAATGACAGTGACTATTGGAAGTCTTACCATTCACCGCCTTCACTCACAACATTCACCACAACAAGCAGAAAAACAAGAACAACTTCCAATAACAACACTACCACCAGTACCACCACCACCACCACTAGCACCACCACCACTGTAACATAAAAAAAAAAACTTACAATTAGCAAGTACTTGGAAAACCACAGTAATGATTTTATTCTGTCAAAAAGAACAAAGACTGGAAGGTTCAACAACATGTCCGAGAAGCAACATTTTCTTCACATTGAGGAACAACAATCTATAACTCTTACTTTGTTATTGTTGATGTGGTGGTGGTGGTGGTGGTGGTGGTGGTGGTGGTGGTGGTGATGGTGCTGTATCTGTGTGAGGTCTGATTAACCCCTCTATTACAGGGACGCATTTTCTACCTTGAGTTTGTACATTATTAGACCATTATAATGACATTAGGAAGAGTCTATGGAGCTCACTAAATTAATAGCTTGAGTCTTCATTATTTTAAACCACATGTAAGTTTCTGAAGCAGTATAATATCAACAAATAGTAACAAGAATCAACATAAAAACGCGTCACACACACACACACACACACACACACACACACACACACACACACACACACACACACACAGAGCAAGGCAGGATTCAGCACAAGAAGGCGTGACAAGGGCCTCTGTTACCACACCCGCCCCGATGCCCTGCTAATGCTCCTCCCCCAAAAGCATCGTCCATTTGTTCCCCGCATCTGCTGTTGAGAGATTTTATGGATCATTTGGCAATATTGCTCGTTGCACCGCTCCGAG